>NW_009942313.1:71382-106924 GCF_000696875.1 Nestor notabilis | reverse complement strand
TCCTGCTGTCTTTCAAAGAATTTGCCTATTCTTTGACATAGAAAGTGGTATTTGATGGAAGTGACAATCCGCGTGAAAGTAGCGTGCATTACTGTTTAATGAAGCTTGTGACTCAGGGTTCTATAAATTGTGCTTGGATTCTGCATTACAAGATCCAGTAATAGAGGAATTAGCTTACTTGTGTACACAGGAGAAGAGCTTCGCTCTGGGACAATTTACAGAGGTTGTAGAAAAGGATTGGCTAGAATTTTTCTCTGAAACAAGGTTACTGCTTGTATAGCAATTTTTCCTGGCAAGTCCATCCCCAAATGTATTGTTTTATCATTATTTTCCTATTATTCACACTGAAAAAATATCACCATAAAAATGTTACTTGTTTCAGTACATAACTTGGTTACTAAGGTTACTAGATGAGATCTGCTTGGAATGATTTACAGCTCCTAAGTACACTTTCCTCCCCCAGCAAGCTACTGAGAAGAAGAATCTGCCCTAATAAATTAACCATGGTAAATGTGGACTGACCTACAAATTAAGAAATAGAAGGTTAAATACAAACATCGATCAAAGGCAAGAACTATAAATAGATAATGAACTGAAGAAACAATGCCTGCAAAGCAAAAGACTCCTGGAGTTTTCGCATTTGATGGCAAACACTGTTTGAGTGCTCTGCTCACCAAAAGAGGAAGATACTGCTTATATGCACTCAGAGGAAACTTTGTGCAGCAGGAAGCCTCGTCACTTCTACCTAGAAGCAGCCAAGGAAAAAAACCCATCCTCCATAAAACATCTGTAAAAATGGGTTCAGTCATTAACACTGAAACACAAATTATACAGGCAAACAAGTAGATCCCTCTGTGTCATCACAGGTCTTCAGGGCAGTTGCACTGGCCCATAGTGAGTGAAGTTCCAGCTTCAAGTTCACCCTTGTGTGTATATAATACATGTAGTGTAATAAACTGTGCACTGGATTATAGGAGACTTCAGATCCCACATGGGCTTCCCCCAGACTTTACTTTCAACTCCTGACAACTGAACACACTTTTGAAAGAAGAGGTTTTGCCCTAGAGATTTGCCACAAGGTGTTGCTGCTAGTTAATTCTGTTTCTCCTCCACCCCACCTTCCTGGCTGGGTTTTAGAGACTTAATTTCCTCGCTGTTATCAGCTAAAGGCACATCTGCTTTCTGATTCACTTAAGATGATATTTAAATCAAGCTGGAGCTGCACATGATTCTTTCTAATTGGTACACTCTGACTTATCACCTTGGAGAAGTCCTAGCCATGCCCTAAATCCTGATGATTAAGTCAGCCTCTTAATAATAGCCCAAATCACTTCTATGCAGGTGTACAATAATAATTTTATGAGGCAGTTTCTTGGCTGCAGGAAGGTGTAGAAGAGGTGTGGGCCTATCTCAGAGCATATTGCTCTTTTTAGTGCCAACCAAGAACCATCTTGTCACCGAGGCATTGCTGCATGGTGCCAAAGGGTCTGCCTTCCTATTCTCCCCTTGCCAGCTGCTAAACTATCTTCTTTCTTTTCACTTCATTCTGGCCAATTTAGCAACCTTCCTCGGGAAACCAGCTGTCTGGTTGTACACTGAGCATACCGTGTTACGCTTGCATACCCGGGCACAGCTCCCTTGGCTCATTCACATCATCTTGACATGGGATTTGGAAAATCACTGAATCTGCTGTTCCACGGTACATCGGTATACAAGGGGCTGGTGGCATCTGATCTCTCCTTGATTTGACACTGCTCTGGGTGACAGTACTTAAAAGGAAGAGTTTTTCATCAGGGGCACACAGTGAGCTCTCTCTTGCCTGTTGCTGCAGGGGAGTTTATCTTTGAGATAACACTCTGCATTATCACCTCCCTGAGGTGAGGCTGGTGCCAAGACCAGGCATGTGAAACATTGTCTCAGTGTGGCTCTGTCCATCCAATGCTTATATTTTCTGTGATCCATCATCACAGAACTTTCTATCAGTTGGAGAGAGAGGGAAGAGGAATGAGACCAAGAGATAAGTGAGAATTATCCAACTAGCCTTTTGTTTTCCCTTTACTGAATCCTATGGTCCAAAGCTTCATGTAAATCCCTTCTTGGTGAACCCAGCCCAGAAACTGCTGCACTACCTGCTACAGCCTATAGGTCAAGTTGTTCTATGCTGGTACAGCTCTTAGTGAGATGCAGCTGGAAGGAGCCCAAAGAAATGATATTCTGTGACCCAGCCAGGGAAGCTGTAGTCCAGGCAGACTGGGGGCCTAAACGTTGTCAATGTTCCTCCTCTTCTATTCCCTGTCCCGAAATGGCAGTAAACGGAAGAAGACGCGTGATAAATGCTCACATGCACAGTCACAGGTAGCTTGGTAATGGCTGTCAGGATGTGCTTGCTGCTGGCCTGCTGCTAAAGTAAAGCTGGAGGAAACGGTGACAGCTAAGAGGAAGCAGCACTTTCAGATAAGGCAATTTAGATGCTGCTGTGGTGCCCACTCACAGAGGCTTTATATTCTGCTAATGGAAGATGTTCTGAAGGGGCTAAATCCCTCTCTTAATCCACTCCCACACCCTCATAAATTCATGACAGCTGACGGGCATCTTTTGTTCTAATGACTTTGGTCCTTGGATGACTTCTTTTTTACCCACCATGCCCTTTGGATTTAGACTACATTAACCATCAGTGTTACTTGCCTGCGTATCAGTCAGCTGTTATGTGTTTTAACTAAGGAATAGCAGAGTTCAGCTCACACATTTGTTAAGTGATTTATGAAATTACCAAAAGATTCATTCAGATAACCTTAATGGATTTTATTAACACAGCTATAATAATTTAGCATTTTGACAGAAAGAAAATAGACAGCTCCTTCAGGCATCTTCAACCTCATTTCTCCTGGGTCATAGTACAGACAGAGTGGAGCAGCCCATATAGCCTGCTCAGGACTCACCTTGAGGAGGGAAATGAAAACATGGTTGGGCAGGTGTGTAGCACTTGGAAACCCATGGCCAGATTTCAGTGTGGCTGTACTGGCAATGGTTCGTCCCGTCAGCCTAGATCTAGGCAATAGGTCAGTCAAGGAATATCTACTTACCCCCACCTGTCTGTTTTCCTTAAATCTCTGCAATACTTTGGTTAGAAACTTGGCAGACAGTTATAACTTAGGAAGTTTTTTAATGCAGAGTTGCCATTTCCTGGTTAACAACCATTCACCAGCAAAGAGAAGGTCATATCCACCCGACAGCAGCGCCCAGCCTCATTTCTCATTAAGGGCAAGGTCAGCACAACAACAATGCACGCTTTGCTGTCAGGAGTCCTGGACTCGGTTTCCTTCCCTATCTTGTTCCTTTCTCCTGGCTCATTATGGCACAAGCATGATCATAACATCTGGACCTCTGATAAAAACGTTTCAAAATGAGCAGGTGTGAAGATATCCTCCTCTGCTATCAGGGTGAGCCTCACTTTTTCCACCTGAAGTTACAAATGAAAGCTCTGCAATGCTGTCAGCTTAACAAACACAACAGTGAGGTGATGTTTAAAGCATAAATGTTCCAGGGCAACCAATTATAAAGTCAAGTTCGGATCCTGACCACGCATGGCATGAGCACCACAGGAAGTCTCTGTGTTAAAAGCACACCATCTTAGCTGAATGATCAGAGTACTCACCTTTTGTAGTCTTAAAAGTAGGTTTATACACAGGGAAAACCTCTACAAAGTATAAACAAGATCAAAATGCAACCTCGTTACCAGTTACCTTGGTAAGTGCTGCGCAGCACAGAGCTCTTCAGGAGAGAGTTTCTGAGGAGAAGAAATGATGCAGCCAAAATATTATCTTCTAGGCTCATAGCCCACTGCTGCCTGTCAGTCACTGGATAAATTCTTTCTAGGATGGTTTCCTTTGCCAAAAGGAGCACAGTGCTGTTGTCTGAGATAGGCAGTTTTAAAAAAGCAGGTTTCTGCTTGTCAGCTACAGCTGTAGTTGGGCTTTTGTCCCTTCACTTGGGTTATCTTGTCTAGTTGTTGGCTTATGGGTGCAAATTGGGTGCCAGAGGAGAGTCAAATTCTATTTGATGCTGTAATTAATTCTGTAGGAATAAAAATGCTTGCAGGAATATAACAGCACCTTCTGTCTGCAAGCACCTATGCTAGGTTCCAGCGAGGCTCAAAATGCAACAATTTACTCAAATGTAGAGCAATAGATTGATTTTCAAGTGTATTTGTGAGCAATCGGAAGTCTCTGCCTATCACTGAGAAAAAACGCAAAAGTCTGTATCTGAATGCCTAGGTCTTGCTGAATCCCTTCAGGCCCTGCGAAACAGTGTTAAAGGAGGCAATTGACACCAATTATTTGGTTGCTTTTTTGTGTCCTGCATCCAGATAATGTAGTGGTTCTTTTAGCAATGAGCCTACAGGAACCCAGTAGAACTACATGATGTGGTGAAGGACCAAAGCATGAGGTCAGAGCGTAGCAGGCTTGAAAAATAGGAAGCACAAGATGGGCATGCCATGGTAAGAGTTGTGGTTTGAAGAGATAAGATGATGGGGAAAGTGGAAAAAGAGGACCTAGAAGTGGCATATATAAAAATTCTGGCATTTTACTCATAAATTGATCTTTGTTGGACAACCAAAAAAGGGGTTGCTGTGTCGACCTCACCCAAACTTTACGCAAGCTGTCTTTGTAAGACTAATGTATGGCTAAGAAGGAAAATTCATGCTTTTCCTGTTTGTGGGAAGGTTGTGGGATGCCATTTCTTCTGTTTCTTCAGCCGCTCTTTGAATCATAATCCAAGAACTAAGGACTGCATGTCCGTTATACTATATATATTGCCACCATTGGGTCTGCTCTGCTGTTGGCTAGGTTTCACTCTGCCCATCTGAGTTAAGCAAAGCTGATACAAAACAAGGCTCAGACAGTTTTCTTGTGAACCTGCTTTGAGCCCTGAGTTTCCACCCCTAGTAGAACAGGGCACATTCGTGGGCTTGAAACAAGGATGATAACAAGGAAGGTCCCTTTTTGCCCCAGCCCTCAGCTCCCCAAGCTCTGTGAGCTGCCCTGCTGAGTCAAAAGCAGAGGAGATCCTACTGACAGACTGATACAGCTGTGATATGTGCCATCCACTGAGGATGGTGATCATGGTACTGCCACTGCTCTCCTCATGCAGTTCTTTAAAGGTGAAATGCTCAGTGTAGATAAATAAATAGTAACAGTGGTTATCTCAGTCACCCACTGCGTGGAGAATTGTTTGTGATGCTGCCCCATCACTCCATCCCTCAGCTTTGCCATGGTTTTTAAGATAACTTTGTTTCTAAAAAGCTAAAAATAGTTTTCCTTTAATCTGTCTTTTTTTTTTCAACAATGAGTGACCGTATTAGCTTTGACATGGAAAATTCATGGCTGCAATGCCTTCCTCAATAAAGAGGATAATGTAGACATTTGTCACTATAAAGGTACTAATATACTAATGGTTTTGATTTAAAACTGTGATATTTCAAGCACCTTACATGAAAACAAAAGAGAACCAGCATGCGCAGGAAGCTGCTCAGCATCAAGAATTGGATGATTTGATTTCAGTGACATCAGTGCTAACAACAGCTAAAATTTAGGCATATGTAACCTAACTATTTTTCCGGGGGGGGGCTACGATTTAATGGCATTGTTATGATTTAGCGAAAGATAGTAGCGGAAAAAAAGTGGTTTTGTTGAGCCATCCTGTGATAAATATGTGCTAATAATGTAAGATTTTTTTACTTACCAGCTGTGTATAGGCTCTATTGTCTTTTCAACTCAAAAGCTGGAGTCATTAAACACCACTTTGCAACATTATTCATTTCCACCTCATTGTTTTAATTTCTCTCACTTTAACTATTATGTGCCATTTTCAGTGTTTTGCTATTTCTCTGCATCCCTTCTCTTCTGTGGATTTTGTTTCTACTCCTGAAATGCTCCCCATGAAACTGGAAGTTCATCGTGGACTGATACGGATCACCCATTCAACTTGATTTCCTTTGTAACATACCCCTGATGTCCTCTGTGGACAAGTCCTACTCCCCCCTCACTATTTTGATGCTCCCTTTCAGGCTATCTCTTGGTCCCCACAGGGTGCTGGCAGCTGGACTGGTTCTTTTCCACTGTGACATCATTGCATGGTCTAACACCCGGTGGCATCATCCTCCTCAGACTGTGGGCCATGGCACTTCCTCTGCTTTTGAGGAGAACTGTTCCCTGCCTCCTCTCCCCGGCTGACCTTCATCTTTCTGGAAGACTGTGTGTCATGTCCTTCCCACTACAGTGGCTGCAGTACACAATGCCTTTCTTTTTTAGAAGGGAGTTTCAGAGCTCAAAATAACCATGTTTTCTATGCCTCTGTGGCTCACTTGTGACACAGCCCAGCCAACCACCCATTGCCAGCAAGCCGTGCCAGAAAGCACCTAGGAAGAGCTGGAGCAGGGGTCCCCTTTTCTTACAATGTCACCTCTGCTAAGAAGTGGCTTTGGGTAAGATTAAATTTTGCCTTAATGAAGTAGGGACTGTAAATAGCGGCACATGGTGATTCTCCTTGACATGACCTTATGCAAAAGCCACCTGGAAGACCGGTATAGACCAGTATAGATGCATCGGGACTGCTGGTGGAACCCAGGGAGGCTCAGACTTCTCAAAGGCATGCTCCTGTTACATGTTAGCAAAATTGTGTTTGGCACTCAGACAACATGTGTGTGTGTGTGTGTGTGTGTGTGTATGTGTGTGTTCAGTAAAAGCATGTATATATATATATATATATATATATATATATAAATGCATTGGTGTACTCTCCTACAGTCAGAGGTCTGTAATGTCAGTGTGGAGTGAGAGCAAAATAGCAGTGGTGGTTTATTTTAGTCAGAGGACTCTGCAAGCTGCTGTCAGTGCATTGACCTACCTCCCACCTGCTTCATTCTGACTGAAAGCTGCCACCTAACCCTTTGCTTTTGGGATCACACTCCCAGAGATTTCACCCTGCCCCTTATCTTCTGTTCCCTTCATCCTCATCCTTCTTGTTGGACAGAAGAAATAGATTCTGTCCAGGCACCTTGTCTTTGTGTCCTGTCTTACCCTTCTTTTCCTAGGATAACTTCCCATGCTCTCCTCCTCTGCTGTTTATGCACATTTGTCTGTTCTCATATGTCCCCTGCTCCATCATTCCTCTGTATGTTTTAATTAGGATGTCCAGCACAGCTTTAGTTCCTTTGATTTAATCATTTTCTATCTTGCTCTTCATTCCTCTTTTTCAGAACCTCGTTTCTTGCTGTATTAAGTTCATTCCTCTTGTTGGTTCTTCAGCTGTTAACAAAATGAGGTATAATGAGCATCTATCGAGATCCATTTTCCATTTACCTACAAAACTGTTATGATCACTTTTGATTAACTTACAGATGGGTCCGAATGGATCCAAGGAATAATTAAACTGAAAGAAAATTCACCTCAAGGCTTGTTTAAAATTTCATCTGAATACAAATCTGCATTTCTGTAACTTTACCCGGTGTCTACATTCCATGCTCATTTATAATCCACAAATGTCTTTGGTGTTAGGAATTCACAGACCATTTGTCTTACATTACCTGTAGTGCTAGGATAAAGCTGAAATATATAAGTCTCAATTTACCTCCCTAGAACTGAAAATTAGTCATCTGTAAGCAGTCAATTGTGCTGATTACAGTGATCACTAAACCAGCCGCATCCTCATCTTACCTGCTCTGTTTTAGAACTGGAAATGATTGCATCAGCTTCATTTCTGCCGCATGTTCTCGCTTTCTATCTCTCCGTCTTTTTTCCTTCTAATTCATGTTTATTTTGAACTGAAAATGAAGCATCATAGATTATGTATAAAATACAGCTACAAAATGTAAGATACAGCCCTTACAGAAACAACAGCCTGACTGAACACAGAGTGTTTCTCCTCTACATTAGTTTACACAAACCAAAGAGATTCATTATAACTCCTTGATTGATAGGTTTGTATCATTCTCCTTGTGCTCATTTTTCTTCTGATTATTTTCTCTGCCCCAAGTGCAACACAGTCCACCCAGTACATCCCAGGCAGATCATCATCTTTTAAGAATGACTTCCCTGCTGCACTTAGTGGCAGATGAAGTCATTGCCTTACAGCTATGCATCTGGGAGGTGGAGGGACAAGCAGGATTGGACCAAGCACTCCAAACTGAGAAATTTCTCTTTATGTCATACACTGTAAGTATGTGGTACTTTCACCAGCAGTAGTGCCAGGACTGACTGTCTTTGGAAATTCCATATTAAATCACCCATCAAAGGTGTAATGGGGAGCTGGATGCTGTTTCTGAAAGGGCAAAGTTTCTTTTCCCCATGGTCTGACTTACAGCATCCATGTAATAGAATTATAACTTTACCTACTGTAAATGTTGAACAAGAAGGAGCTAGTACCCCTTCTTCCTTCTTTTGCTCTCAATTTTCAGGCCAAAAATGTATCATTTCCCTTATTTAAACTGCAGCTGCGGATCACTGGAACCAAGGAATCCATGATTTTAGAATTCCCATTTCCCTGTACAGTTCTGGCTGTCAAAGCTGCTAAGTGTGAACGATGCTGAGCTGTCCAGGTTCACAGGTAGACTTTACCTCTGGCTTTCTTCACTGAGGCTCTGCAAACTCTTTTCACTTCAAGATGTGTGTTATAAGGAGTGTGATTTCCGTTACCCGCTCAAAGTGAAACATTTCTTTTTCTCTCCTATGTAGCTTTATGTAGAGCAGTTCCTCAAAAATCCTCCATTCCTCCCTTTTTCCTGTATTATACTTAACTATAAATTTATTTTTCCCTAAGAATTAGGTAAGTGTGATGACAAGAATAGTGGGTAGTAGGGAGCATGTCCCTGTGCTGCCAAACACCGACAATTATGCCACTGGCAATTATGTTCATGGAGGTTATCTTTGTCTTCCTGGTTGAGGAAGGTTCATCTGGCTGACTACTTATGAGATGCCTTGTGGATGCACTTGACAGGTAATACCTGAGCTGGTAGGTTTGAATGCTGCAACTTGTGCCAAAAGAGCTTGGCTGTTGTAGGCTATGGAGAAATCTTTGTTAGGGGATGCTGCAGCCTTGTGGAGAGGAGCAAGACTTGGGAGGCGTTAAAAGTTGAAGGACTGGAGGTCTGAGGCCTCCGATGTTGGTCACATAAGTCTGTTCAGTCCTGGAAGTGAAATGTGTGTTACTCTCACTCAACTCTCACAGTACATGAAGCACAAGAGGGGCTGTCCACACAGACAGGGGACAGAGGGTTGCCCAAAAGCGTGCCACAGGAGTCAGTTATTGGCAATGTGTGGCACCTTCTCCTGTGGGTGGGCTGCAGGGAGCACCTCTGCGGCTGGCCTGGCAGGCAGCACTCGCCTCTGCCCTTCAGGAGAAGGAGAGGTTTCTGACAGCTGGCTGAGCTGATGTCTGTCCCGGCATCTCTCTGTAGCTGTCCTCCTCACAGTGCAGGGGAGGGAAGGGCAAAGGGGAGGTACTGACTTTGCTGTGGGGGAGCACAGTTTCTCTGTTGCTGGGGAGTGCAATTTCCTCATTCTTTCCATACTCATTGGACATAGATTTACCTTCAGCTTTAATGAAGAAACGATGTAAAGTGATAACTGTGGCAAATGCAATCTAACATCACCACCTCACAGGTACGGGCAAAACCAACTATAAGGCCATGCTAGCATTTAACTAAGCAGGGTCCTTTCAGAATGGATGTAGTGTGACTGAGCAGCGAGTTCACCATTTAAAGTGAAAATAAACACTTCCCAGCAGTGAGGTGGATCATTAAACATTTTGTTGCATGAGCCAGCATCACTTTGCTAAAAAAAGGTGTCGGGATGTTCAGCCAAATGAGCAATTCAGTTGGCTTAACTTTCCTGACCGCTTTCTAATTTGGTTTTAATGAAGATATAATTAAGAGGTAATGTCAGTAGAGCAGAACATTGTCACAGGATAATGGTCTCCTGCTGCTGCATAAATGGCAAATTCAGTGAATACAGAAGGAAAGCTGGAATGTTTATTTTCAAGGCAGGAGGCATTGATCTGGGACACTCTTCTGTTTGGATACCTTTATTTCAATTTTGTCAGAAGAATGAGAGGCAGCAGATTCAATCCATTTTGGCCTGCTGCCGCTTCACAGGAGCAGGGGGAAGACTTTCAAGGGGGTTCCGCTGCAATGGGAACTGCTGCTAATGGTGGCTCATGGGTTAGACTCACAATTGCTCACTTTAACGTGATTGTCCGACAGCATTCGTGCTGCCATAGGGAATGCAGCAATTGAGAGTCTCAGTCAATCGGCACTACAGAATGACTTAGCTATGATAGTACTGTTTATAAAAGCGAACCCCCTTCCAGAAACCAGCCTTTTTAGTTTTTGACTGGCTGGAGCTTACGATGTTCATCTTTTCTAGTGAATGATGTCTGCCTTCCAGCGTTGCAATAGCAGAAATAAGGATTTTATGTTCCAGCCCATATCGTTCACCTCCGTTGCAATTCAGGCTGCAAAATTATTTCCATTCCAAACTTCAGTTCCCATTTTTCTTTCAAGTTTTGCAAAACTTCTTTGGGGAGAAATTCTCTTCCCAAGCGTTTAAGCCAAGTAATAGCTTTAACTGTTTTTTTGCATTATGAAGGCTGACAAGATATACTATCTCCTAAAGCTAACGCTGTTTTTTCAAGCAGAAAACTGCATGAAATAACTGCAAATGAGACTTATGCTAAAATATGGATAAATCTTGGAAGTTAAAACTTCCAGTGAAATTAGTACTTGCTGAAGAGAACTGCCTTTGTTCAGTCTGAAATATTTGGTATTTTGTATTTGCAAACTAACGACACTTTAGACCATACAGAGTAAATCTTAAATCTTCCAGGACACCCAAGGAATAATACCTTTTAAATAGCACTCTTTATCAATGACTTGCAAAACATTTTATGCTGATCAGAATGAGGGCTAGCCAGATACAGGCTCATTAAAACAAAATCCAGGGTTTTTCCATTTTGGAGCAGGATAAAATCCAGCCTTTCAAAAATGCTAATAAAAAACGGAAGACTGTTAGCACACCATATGTTAAGCACATCCAAGCTGAGGGGGATTTGCCTTCAAGCCCAGAGTAGGCCTTGCATTTAAATGTGCCCTAGCTCCTGTGTTGCTTGCAGTCATTTTGCTCTTGGCCAGGGAGATGTTCCCACTGACTAGATGAGAGGGGTTCTGTGGGTTAATGGCCCAGAAGTTGGCTGGAAGATGGAAGATGCACTTCTGAATCCCTCATTTGGCTCACGCAGGCTTGATCTGGGTCAGTCATCTTCTGCAAGAGGATATGTTGCCCCTTCACCCATCCCAGTGACATTGTGGAGGGCAGATGCTCTTCACCTGCTTCTCCTTTGTGAATTACAGCATGTAACACATGCCAACTCGGTGCTGCCGTGCATGGAGCACCAAGCAGTTGTTTTCCACTTACTCCTCCACAGCTGACGCAGAGCACTCGCTCTGATGAAATGGGACATCTCCCTCTGGACCAGAGTAACTTGCCTGCCACACAGAAATTGTTATGACAGATACATTCCTAGGAAAGGCTTGTTGTGTCATATCACCATTTTACAGCCAGAATAAATTATTTTACCAACCAGCCAACCAAGTCAGCACCATCAACTTCTCAGACAGGAAAGACAAGACATCATAAGCTAATGTGAAATTAGTGGCAGAGCTGGGCATAAGACACAAGTGCTCAGTGTCTTGTGCTTTCAGCACATTGCCTTTGTCTGTGGGGAGAAATTGCAGTATTAAAAGCAGTGGGTGTTTTCAGAGATAATGATGTGAATCTGGAAGACTACATGAATATAAGTGTCATGGGGCTGCATTTACATCAGGGTCACCCGCTCAGCATTTGGCCTGTGGTGTGCCATGCAGTGTTGCGTCTCTGCAGGATGTGCCCCTTGCAGTCCCCATCATTTAACTGTTGATATGGTCAAAGGAAGCTGGGAAAATCACACACAGGAATTGTGTTCATGCAGACATACTCAAACAGCCAAAGCAAATGTTAGAAAGTAAAAGGGACCCAGAATAACAGGATCATTTTGTCCTGAGCTGGCTCCTGCTAAGACACAGGAGGGGGTCAGTTCCCCCAGACTGAGTCACTCCTCCACCAGCTCGGTTTAAAAGCTCATGGGACAGCAGGAGGATCTTGTCCAGCTGGAAGCTGTTGGGAGGCCACGTATCTCCTTCCAAGAAAGTGCCTCACGTAGCTTACCTATGGTGTCAGGAGCTGTAGAAAATGGTGCAGGACTTTCTTATGTTTCCTGGGGTGACAGCACCATGCTTTGGAAGCCACCCTCCTCCCCAAAACGTGATGTCTGACAACTCTCCAGAGGACAAGAGGGCTCAATGTGCTGGCTCAGTCCCTTTGAGGAGGACACGTGCATCCTTGCCCAGCTGGGTGCTCCCTGCCCAGCTGAGAGAGGAGGATGGTAGATCCAGACGGAGAAATCTCTGCCTAAAGGACAGTGCAAATGGTGGGAAGGAGTCAGTCACTGAAATGCAAAGGGCACCTGAGGCTCCTCTCCCACTTTTCTCAGGCCCCTGCAGAGAGGTGGCCATGGCGTTCTGGGGACAAGCAGGGGGCAGCTGTGAAGCCTCTGGCACTGTGGGCACCCCAAGAGGTCCAGCAGCTCAGAGAGGTGAGGAAATGGCCAGAGCAGCTGCCTGGACTGTCCTCAGCCACCCAGGCAAACCCTGAGGCTGTGGCAGGGACAGGAGCTGCCCTAAAGAACCAGTCTTAGCATGAGCAGCAGGGTGTGAGCTCTGCCTGGTCCCTAATGCACTGCTCCTTCCTCTGCTTCACTACACCACCAAAGGGCTGTCACTGAAACAGATTTATGGGGCTCTCTGCTGGAAAGTAAAACTGGGGAGGGAAGAGCAAGGAGAAACACATTTCCCCTTAAATGAATAGGAAACTCCCGATACTTCCCCTCACCCTGTGGGAGCATTTCACTTTACAGCGAACAGCCCTATAAATTTCACCTATTGGTAGAAGTAAAGATGTTTTATGGTTGTCCAGACTGAGCTATGATTGACTTAAAGTCTAATAAATCATTCCCTTGCTCTCCTCCCACTGGCCTTTTAACCACACTACACACAGAGCTTGTTTTTCCTTTAAAGATAACCAGAATGGGAGGGAACAGCTGTCTGCAGCACCTAATGAATGAATTTTGAGGCATCCTGTAATTTTTCTCTGCTTGGTTATAAGGACATGAGAAAAACAAGCAGAGCAAAAATACTCTGACAAGAAGCAGGCTGAGCTGTGCTCCGAGCATCACGCCCATGCTGTCAGGACACAGACCGCTCCACAGAAAGCTGAAGAAGATGTTACCACAGGAAGCTGGAGGAAGGGATGGGGAGTCAACGGGAGCCTTGCCATGAAGGGCTTTTTGATGAAAGGTGCTACGTAATGCTGCATGTGTGGTGGAGGGGACACGGTGGAGTATTTCCAGCAGGAGATGGTGCGTTCGTACCAAATGTGTATGCACGCTGTTTTCTCTGTTGGAATATTGTTGTTGTCCTTTATTACATTAAAGGGAAACATCTTTATCTCATGGTGATTTGGGTGGGATATGACATTGTCTAATGTAAAAGGGGCCTGTAATATCAAGGAGACAACCGTGAAATAACACATTACACACTGAATTGAACAGCAGGCTCATTTACATTCCTTTAATTTGGAACTATGAACATTCAGAAACCCTTTTCTCCACTTGCATTCCCTTATTTGGGAAACATGTAAATTACTTTTATGATAATTTAGTATTTAACTGGTACAAGCATTGCAAATTCCAGAAGCAAACGTTTCAAAATAGACAGGAGCTGTGCCAGCTTCCTTTGCAAATGCGTGTGGTAAAAGCCACCTCTGCGGATGACTCCGAAAACAGCATCTCTAGCTTCTGGACCTGCACTTACAAGCACTTGTAAAGCAGATGGGACAGCAGGGTGACACTTGTAGGGCTAGCCCTTTTGTCCCTATCACGGTGTAGGCTTATCATGTGTGCCAGATGGATTTAATTAATAAACTGAGTGTATCGCGTCTCCTGTTGCGTGTAGAGTCATTTTTTGCATTTCCAGAATTGCAGGTGAAAACAATAGCAAAGGACCTTTTAGATGAGCTGTGCTCAAACAACGCTGAGAGGCCTCTTCTGCAGTAATCCCACCGCTACGTTTTCTAGTCTTGCCTTGGAAACATTTAACCAACAGTGACCCATGTTCAGTTTCTGACCAGACAGCTTATTCTACTACCTGTGTAGCACCCCTTATTATTGAGTCATTTCTGCTGTATCTAAATGGGATTGCTCCACTTTTAATTCAGGATCCCTTTACCACCTCAGCTGCAGGGAAGGTCCATCTTAATGGCACATAAATATCAGTGCTTGTCCCAGCGCTACCTGGCACTCCAGCCCACCCTGTGAATGGCATTCCATCACACCCATCACCTGCACTTCCCTTCGCCGTTCCCACTGCTTGTCCTAAAGTCCTCTGCCACTTCTCAGTGTCCTTTTTAGAAAACAAAGCTTAAAAATGCATGCTGTACTCCAGCTCCAGCCTTACCCAGACTGCGTAATGCCGCACTCATCTCTCCCTTCTTGTCACACAACAGGTCTCTCTTTACTCTATACACCGTGGGATAGTAATTGCTCTCTTCACAATGTGAGCTCTTATGTTTTTCATTACCCACTATAACCCCAAGGTCTTTTCCTATATTAATGTTTTCTAACTGTCCGTGTTGATTGTTATTTCTCTCCAGGTGCATTACTGTCACATTCATCAATATTAAATATGTTTTATTTTGTTGACATGTTCCTGTGACTTGAAACCTGCCATATAATTCTGCAATAGGGATTTACTATCCCTTTTCACCTATTCATTTCATTTTTTATTGCTTTCAGTGTTAGCAAGGTTAAAAACATAGTTGCCTCATATAGATCAAATGTCCCTAGTACAGAGGGGAATGAAAATATTTGGATAAATAATTGAAAGTAGGATTTATTTTCTTTTTAGAAAAGCAAGAAAAATACAATCTTTTTTTCATGGAATATAAGGCTTGTATTTAAAATTTTCCCTCTTGCCCAAACTTGAATAAAAAGAGAGAAGGTAAAGAAACAAACCCTAATATCTTCTTCTTTTTTAAACGAAGTTGGAAATCTTTGTCAAATCTAAACTTTGATGCAGGCATTTTCATCTGAGTTATACAGCTGTTGGAGGCAAAGGTGTTCTGAGTAATTCTGATGAAGGCTGTGAGGAGGCAATACCTGCCTTTTTTTCTGCAGTACAGAATCATTACTCTGAGAAACAGTTCATCCTCTTTCAGGAGGACTCTGAAGCATTTGCCTGAAGTTAATCAGCAGTTGTGGCTCAGTAGGCTTCCATGTGTCTTTGCTGTGCAGAGCAGGGACTGAAGCAAGCACATGCTGCAGAGCCTCAGCCAACAGCAGCCCCCTGAGCAAGTTTTTCTTTTAAAAAAAACAAAACCCAAAACAACAATAACAACAATAAAAACTAAAACCTCCAAAATATGTCTGAAGCCCAGAAATATCAGCATACCCATTTCTTGACATTGTTGATAGCTTTTCATATATTTATGCATAATATCCTACAGAAACTTGCATAGATCAAAGAGAAAAGACAAGTTGGGGGAGATCCCATCCTATAAGAAAGGCACAACTAAATAGAGGTCTAGTTAAATGAAGAAAGACCTTACAGACCCAAGTCAATGGGCTGAACTCAGAGGAGCAAATGAAGATCCCACGATCATTCTTCAGCTGTATTCACTTTACAAATCATGGCACGTACTGTGCACTGAAGCTCTGCCAAGTCAAGTACCTGCTACTGCACGAAGGTGCAAGGACCTCTGGGCATACCTTGTCTGGCAACGGCTGCTGGTGCTTCTGAAATGGCATCAGGCTGTGTCTGGTGCTTGGCACTAAGATAACCCTGATTTTCGTGTGGAGATCCAAAGATAACACCATACGATGTTCCCTGTGGATGGCTGACTCCCAGATGCCATTACCAGCTCATGGCAAGTATTTTGAAGTTTCATTAGCCTTTTTAGTAAGTCTGCCTTGTACCTGTGTTGCTTATTCCCAGGGCGTTCGAGGAACACTGGGTTAGGTTATACCTGAGGTAAAATAGGTTCCGAAGCAGAGCCCAGACAGGACTCCTTCATTGTGTGAGATTTGCTCTGACAGATTCATTTCAGTAATTGCATTTGCACAAATGATTGAGGGCTCCTCAACAGACAGTAGTGGAAGCTGATGTCTTTGAAAGTGAATACCCAGCAGCCAGGACTATAATGAATGTTACGGACGGGACCAGTAATTCACTTAGCTGTGTCTCAAAACCCCTTTTTTCTATATATTTTTCCTGAATATTCTCCTGGGCAATAACTAGCACTGCTAAATTGTGGTTCTCATTTAATTTCCTGACATGTTCTTATTTTTTAAAGCTTTATTTTCAGCTATTGAAGTACAAGAAATTGCTTTTGGCCTCAAGCCTTGCTTTCCAGAGAGGTGACAAGAGACTCCACTCCTGGTAACTTAAGGGAATGCTTTCTACTTTGGTGTCAACAGCTCTGAGGGTGTTTCTGAGCCCACCTGTGCTTTTCCACCCCAGTCCATGCTCCCAGTGGGTACAAATCTTTACCTGCTCTGCCAGTGGAGAGCATAAAACGCAGACCAAGCCCTAGAGATAAAGAAGTAACTTTCTTTGAGATAAAAGGCCTGGGTTTAAGCATAGACAGCATACCCTTCTGCCCTAGGGCTTAATTTATCTCCCCTTGCAAAACCACTAGGCAGCAAGCAGTTAGTTACCTGCAAGAAAGGGGAGACAAGCAGGGCAAACATGACCTGTGCTGAGAGCAAGGACCCCAGGACAGCTTGTGGTGGGAGGAAGAGGTATCTTCTTAGCTGGGGCAGGCTGGACTCCAGTGGGGATGCATGGGCAGTGGCAGGGCTCCACGAAGGGGTGGCCCCATGCCACAGCCACACGACATCACAGTCAGCATGCTGTCACCTCGGTGATGGTTACATGGCGCTTCTCCACAGGTTTGAAAACTTCTTCCCAATTTGCTTTGTGGGCTTCCCTGGGTGGAGGGATCAGGCTGCAGGGGGTCAGGGTCGGGGACAGCATCAGCAGGTCCTGGTGCATCCTTTTCAGGAACAGGCGTGTGATCACACAGCGATGGTCATACAGCCCGTGGTCATACAGCCCGTAGGCATACAGCTTATGGCATCACTTGGGTTAAAAGGTAAATGCTGCAGATGACACCCCTCAGCAATGGCATGTAAAAGCATGTGTAGATGCTATGCACAACTAGTCATTCTTTCCACGGCATTACATCAGAAATGTTACTGAAATCATTACAAATTATGTCTGCTGTATAATCTTTTTTTCCTTTACCTAGACTATAATTACAGCACCTCCAAAAACAAGTGTATTGGATTTTTCTGTCATGATCTATGTTTAGGGCTTGGCAGGATTCAATTTTAATTTCAGCTTCAATGATAACACTTTATTACCAGTGCTTTTTATTTATAGTTACACACTGCTTATTTATACCGATGTAAATATTTTTCGACTTGCATCCAGGAAAGTGTTATTATCATTGGCTGAAGGAAAAGCAGTGTCCCTTTTTTGAATAGCTGGTATGATTTCAGAGAGATCGGGTCTACAAATTCATCTTACCATCACAAAATGTAGCCCTTAATCTAGACAGAAGAGAAATGACAAATACATTATAAAACCCTTCCTGACAGAGCCTGTCCACGCTCTTTTCTTGGAATACTGCGGTAGGTGACAACATGAATCACAAGTAATGTTCAATGTGAGTTTGGACAAGCTAGAAAATGCTCTTTTTTCTGGTGAGGGGGGAGAAATATATTGTGCTACTAAAAACAGAGTTGAGCTGAGAAGAAAAAAAAAAGATTGTTGTAAGTATCCTGTGCATTTAGATAACCCAAGAAGATCCCATATGGAATATGAGCAAGTGTTAACAGAGAGCTCATTAATCAAGTAATACGCCTACTGGAAACAAAACCCACAACAGCTCAGAGAAAACAGACAGGAGGTTAGCCTGTAGTTTGATAAGCAAGTGGATGTCAGTGCTGGAGCATTATTTCAGACAGGAAGCAGCACGAGACTGTAGACAGCCATGGATCAGGCATTTCATTGTCCAGAACCCCAGTACCAACCAGCTGACACCCAACCAGGGCAGAAAGTTTCCTGAACTGAGGCTAGTTACTGAAGAAGGAGAGCATGAGGGTGCCAACCAGGAGGAAACCTCTGGTTTATTCAGAATGAAACCCCAAGACTGCAGTGTGATCCATGCGGGCATGGAGACCAGGTTTCCGATGACTCCAGTCAAACTGAAGGCTTTACCTGCACAGGAAAGCAGTGGGATAGTGGGCATGTCTTCCCCACTCACAACAGCTGCCTCTCCCCCAAGGTACTGAGTAGGGAGCATCTTCCCCAAGCGAGGCAGGGCTGTCCAAATCAGTGTGGCCAAGAACTCTAGTTGCTGTGCAGTAATGCTGAAAGCTGAGAAATACTGTGTTGAAATTTTCATGCACGAAAGGAAAGGCTGAATTTTAAAGGAATGCATAATAACACAAAATAATTGGTCCCAAAAGCAGAAAACATGGGAGCTCTTGGTTCAGAGCTGCAGAGCAGGGGAATGGGAGATGACTGCTCCCATCTAGATGCTGATATTTTTTGCTAAATGATTTGGCAGAGCAAATAAAAAAGGCCAAGGCTGTAACTGTTTTCTGTTGCCACTCTAATGACCCTAAGTGCTCCGAGGGAATTGCCACTAAGCATTTATGTGAAGTATTTGTGGAACAGGCCTTAAGAATTATGATAGTAAGAAAATAACAGATATTAATGAGCATTGTCCCCAAGCTATTGTACCGCCAGAGAATTTACAAGTCCTAATGTGCACTAAATTTGAAAAGCACAGTTTTAGTTCCATCCTGGAGAGTATTTAAATCTTAAAGAAAATTACCTACTAAGTAGGGATCTAAAGTACAATTGTCAGATCTGACACGTCTTCTACCTCCCCCTATGGAACCAATCAAGTCCATCAGTCTCAAAGATATTCTTCAATACTCCATTACCAGGAACTGTTTTCAAATTCAGATGAAGCGAAAAAACAACAACAATCCTAAACTTACCATCAAAAACTCTGCATATTAAATAGAAGAGAAATTAGATCACCTTAGGGTCCTTGATTTATGCCAGACATGAAGCCATGCAGCATCACAAGAGAGTAGAGTGCTCCAGGACTTCTCTAACAAGATGTTAAGTTTTTCCACTTGCCATGAACAGCTCTATATCAAGTCAGAGAAGATAGCAATCCTCCAAACCTTCCTTGCTTTATCGTTTTGGCAGGGATGCCTCTTTGATCAAGTTCAGCTCCTGGATAGGTCCAAACAAGTAGGATTTTTTGGTCTGCCCTGAAATTTGGTGCATCTCACAGAGGGAGGGAGGCAGAAGGTGTGGGATGAGGGAATCAGCCGTGATGCATCTGTTTGAGGAGATGGTTCTCCCCATAACAGCTGCTCTTCTAAGCATTATGCGCATGGGTGAATAAGTACAGATGTGTGTGAAGATCTGGGGAAGCAAACAATGGTTTCTGAATAAGCTCAGTCTCTCAGCATGTATTGTGTGGTGTCTTGACATCAGTTCACCTTTGATGACGCAACATTGGCAGCAACCCTCAGGAAAACATCTGGCTGCCTTGGTAGGTAAATGAGTAGCAGCTGGGGAAAAAAAATGGAGTTCACATGGGGACAGAGGCATTGAAGGGCTTCCTGAGCTATTGATTTTTGCACGTGCTCAAGGGAGCACAATGGGGAAACAGATTTTATGTCAGCTCAGGTTACCCAGAAATTTCTGTAATTTGCCATCCAGCCCAGTCACTAGATTGATTGAACCTTGTTAACACTGCTTAATAACCAGCACAAATGATCTTTAAACCAAATGATTGATAGTTTGAGAAAAACCTGCTCCACATCCTTGCTAAAGGGATCTGTATGTTAAGCTGCTTCACAAGACATTTTGTGTGAATACTGAGATGTATCATAGCAGAAAAACAGTGGTGGCTGTGAGCTGAGATGCCAATTGCTCAGCTATGTGGCCCATCTACATGGCTCTTTCTACAGGTGAGTGTTGTGTACCAGCAGGATGCTGGGGTTGCTCTTGTCTAGCTTTCCTCCTCTGCCCTCTGTATGGCCAGACTTTGGGCACTCTGAGCCATTCAGCCATTGGGCAGGCAAACAACAAACAACGCACCTCCCAGCTCTTTTTTGTTCCATACCCCACAGGTTTTTTGCTCCTGTCCAACATCCTCCTGTTCGTACAAGCAATACAGATAATTTTGCAAGAACATCTATGACATTGAGATGTATTTCCAAGCCCCTGTATTCCTTGGATTCCTTACACCTTTCCTTGCAGGCAGGTATAACCAGAACACAGGTTGCAATTCCTTTAGGGTCATACCTGCTTCTGCACATGGTGCTGTGCTCACTCCCTCGCTAATGCCCGTGAGCCAAAGGTCCTCCCAAAATACTCCATATGGAGGCCAAGGGCTCAAGTTGGCAGTTAATAGCCCAAGAACTTTTCAAGAAACATCTGCACTCAGGGCCAATTCAAAACACAGCTCTGCCTCTCCATGCATCACTCTCCCTGCTGCTCGCTCAGCTCTAATCATTAGAACCCTATTGCTTCAGGAAAGATGAACGCATTGATGGGATTTTTTTGTGTCCTGTTGCTCATGAATCATTGCTCCTGTCACACAGTAACTGTAATTATTACTTTTCTGGACCCTTGGCTGATCGTCTTAGCAGAATAGAAAAACAAAGCAGCAGAAAAGGGGGGGTGCAAAATCAGAAATCTTGGAAATACAAATAACTTCTTGCCTCTTTCTATTTGAATTGTTCCCTTTAGGTCAGAGCCCATATGCACACATTGCTTTCTCTACTGCGCAGTGCCTAGGGTAGTTTGCCTGGTTTTAAATTGGCCAAAGTAGATGAAGGGTGGCAGAAGGTTGTTTTTAATCTGTTAATGTGTTATGGGAGACTGTTGCAGCAACGAAGCAGAAAAAGTGAGGAAAGGCAGAAGGAAAATGTAAAATAAGTTTGTTTGAACTAAAGGAGCACATGATGTGAGAATTTCAAAGCTCCTCATACCACATTGTTATAGCAGCAAAATAAAAGAACTTTTTTTTCTTCTTCTTTATTCCCCGAGAGGACATATCCCTATGTAGAACATGGGAGTCTTGGTTTGACTGAGTCTGTGGTAGAGGGATAAAGGAGAGCCTCATTACTGGACTTTTCCAGAAAGCTCCTGGCTGGTTACATAGCTCAGCATAACAAGGAGCATCACTAATACACCCAGGACCTATGGATTTTGAACCGTGCTGTTAGCCTCCCTGAACCTGGGAGATGGTGTGACTGACCAGATGGGCAACCAGAGGACATCCTTTTCTCTGGGCAGCTGTCAAGTCCCTGCTCTTGCCACTCCTTCCCCTTCAAAATATCAATTTATTCCTGCTTCTCCTGCTTACTACATCTTTTTTCCCCCCTATTTACTTTTGCTTTATGTAAGAGCATCCTTAGCAATTCAAGACAGGTCCAGCTGTGGTTAATTTGTCATGGAGAAAATAATATCAAATGGAGCAGCGCTGGGGAAACAGAAAACCCAGTGCAAAGCCTGCCCCTAATTGATTGATGAAAGGAAAATCAGGGCTGCCTCAAGAAACAATTTCCATAGCAATGGGAATAGACAGGAAGCTGTGTTGTGAATTGTGGGTGACAAGCCACAGATCCTCAGCCTCTGAATTGCCGGCACTAAGGTGCCAGCCAGTGTGCCTGAGGCTCCTGCCAGCAGCCTGTGCTGGATGTGCCAGGTTAGCATGGGACTGCTCTCCCACTGGTTGACCTCCAAGGCAGGGCACGGGACAGGCTGTGTCCATGGTCAAGCCTGGGGGTTGTGAGCATGGTGCTGTACTGTGAGATGGAGATAATATTCCTCCCCTGACCTTGGCTAGCCCAAGACAGAAGCAGCTGCCATGTTCTGTAGTCTTTTTTCTTCCCTTTGCATTCCTTTTAGGCAAGAAACAAGATCATACCTCAGCCTACGTGCTGATTGCTATCACTTCAAAAAGACTGACTTTCTTTTATTTTCTCTATAACAGAATCATCCAGGAGACTTCCAAGGAAGATTTTTTACCCTTCAGAAAAAGTTCTGCAGATGCTGTGGGCAATAGGATCACACTGGCAATTATTAAGACCACGTTCTTCATTTCAGATGATTAAGGTTGCTTGCTTCAAAAGTGCCTAATGATATGGGGTGTATCTGAAATTTTATTTGCTTGATTGGAGATGTCTTAAGGAAGGCTTGCTTTCAAGGAAGGAGTCTCAAGGTGAGGGATCACAGTCTCCCACATTGCCAGCTGCTTTTGAAAACCTTGGTCATGGTTATTGTGTGACAGGATGATTCATGAGCAGCAGGATGCAAAAAAACCCTGTCAATGCATTCATCTTTCCTGAAATCATCAGTTCCTAATGATAACAGCAAATTTGTGTGCACCTTTTGTTTGTCAAGCAGCCCACAAAAAGCAAGCTGAAGTTCCCGGCCACTAAATCATGAACAAATGTTACTCTTAATTTGGTGTAGTACAAAATCAATGGTTTACAAATTATAATAAACCTTGAAGAACAAAAAAACAGCTCAAAGAACAAAAACAACCCAACACCTTATTCTGGACTTGAAGCTTGAAAAAGCAGATTAATTCATTTTCATAGCTGTCTATTGGGCACACTTTCCCCAAGCTGCACATTTACCTAGGCTTAATTCCTGCTCTGTTGTGATTCAGTGCTGTGGTAATTTGACACCTAGAGAGGAGGAGCCCTCTCTTGCAGCACATGGTGCTGTAGCTGGCTTAATTTCTGTGCTTTAAAACTGCACCCTTTCCAAAGCCAGAACACACATCATTGCTTTTGGCAACATTTTGATTGCCAGCGATGACCAAGACTGCATCAGAAGAAAAGAAAGGCAAGGCTGATGTGATTTCCTCTGTGCTGCCTTTGTCTGGCTCACCTTTCTCAACAGCCATTCCTGAATTAAAGAGAAAGACTGGTGACTAAAAAGCCTCTCTTCTGCTGAGTGGCCTCTTCGTTATTGTCATCTGTACCAGCAGTCTGGGGAACACATAGAAGAAGCTGCCTGAAAGGTAACTGTCTGAAGACAGAGTGAAAAATAAAGGTCTTTTCCAACCTAAATGATACTTTGATTCTATGACTTGTAATGTACCATTTGATGGGAAGATGGATTTGTCTCAGAGAAACATGACATATTTTTATCTGCCTGAATTTATGGAAATAAATTTGAAAGCACTGCTTTTCAGGACAGACAAAAGTTAGCAGGCTCCAAGGAGCATACATATTTCAGGAGTTTGGAAAAAGCTAAAGAGTGTATCAGAGACACAACTTAAGGGACAAAAACAAACAGGAGTGAAAAAGAGTAAGTGAAAACAGAGCAGTGCTAAGGATGAAGTTGGAGATTCTACTGCTTGGCAAAATTTTCTGCTTTTTTGCTGAATACCCTTTCAAAAGCATCTGCTTTCTGGGGAAAACTGAAGCTCCCTATTGAAAAGCTACAGAAGTATAACTATGTTTGGATCATTTTCTGATATTCAGCTTTCTAGTGCAGAAATTAAAATTTGCCAGGGAGACAAAACATCCTCTGTTGTTGCTGTTGACAATTTTAGTAAGAAATCTCTCCTCACCTGCCTTCATTGGGCAATGAAAAGCTTGCAGAGCTAGAGCAAAATGACAAAATTAAGCAAGTCAAAGCGTCCTGATTTGTTTTTTATCTACTCTTTGGTACTTCCCCTTTTTGTCTGTTTTTTCCTGCTTGTCAGGGGTCTTCTTTTAGGCTATCAGCTTTTTGCACAGTGATTGCTATTGAGTTTTCACCCAGGTTAGCATGTTGTGGGCTTGACGGGCAGAGGGTTAAGGGTTACGGCATATGCCACTGCAGGCAGACAAGTAGAAGGAAGGTCATCTGCGCAACCCTTTGCTGTAGTAAACAGCGGAGGAGCACAAACAACCACGCTGAAGTATTTGATGCAATATTTCCCTTGTTTGGGAAAAGACTTAGGCAAACAACCAGCTTGAAAACCATCAGAAGCAGCACTCCCACTGTCTGAACTGTTGGTCAGACCTTGGAAAGTGTTGTAGCCAAAGACTGGTAGTTTTGTTATGCGCTATACCTAGTTTCAGCTCAGAGTCTTACATGCAATCAACCCAAGGCAAGACTACATATCTGTTAGATAAACTTGAACAGTTCTTCTCAGCTTAAACTCAAGCACTTGCTTTATGACCGTGGTGTCCATTTACATGTAGTTTTTGGTGAAGGCATGATGCTCAGACGCACTGTTTATAGTGAAAACAATCAGGACTAATAGGATAAGGACAGATCTGACATGACAGCTAGAGAGAGGGGCTGACGCTGCTAGGGTGACATTTTAAATACACTCTTATATGGTTTATTTGCAAAGAATGAACATAATGCTCCAAGAGACGAAGAACTCCACCTGCTCTAGAGATGTAGCTATAGCAACCTCCACACGATTACATTGCTAATCTGCAGGTGTTGAAGAGGCATAGATAGATGCTGTTGAGTAATTCAGCTCCAAATAGATACTTTGATCTGCATAACAGCTTGCATTTATGTCCCAAATATGGATCATTTCCAATTCTGCAATTCTTCCTTATAAAAGCAAAATCCTCTATTTTATAATGGGAGTCTTAAAACTTGCACATGCTATCTATCAAGCTAGGCAGCTCCATTATTTTTGGGTGGGCAAGGGCAGGCAAAAAGAAAGCCTTTTTATTGCCAAAAATGCCCACACTATTTCTTGTATGTTTAATCTGCGTTCCTTCTCAACAGGAGCAAAATCAAACAGAAGAGAATACTTGTTGTACTTTCCTGTATACATACATACTGATGAATCAATTGCATCTTCACATTATAGACAGTTTATTCTGCTGCAAACACTGGCAACAGTCTCTGAACTTGTACCGGATCAGATCATGCTTCATTAGCAGCCACAACACTGTTAAAAACATCAAGCTAACGTCTGTCCTGCTTTACTCTCCATGAGCTGCCATTGAACTTGGTGGGAATGCCTGGGATGGAAGTCAAGGCAGAATATGGCTCACCATCAAACAGCTCCAAAGGAACTTGGACCTTTGATAAGCAAAATCTGCAATTCACTGATTCAATAAAAGGAATTCAACAGCTGCAAGAGAAAAATGATCCTTCATTGTATTCCCTGCTAATCTGCTGGAGCACTCCTTTAGGAGGGTAGTTCAGTCACACACTCATCATTTCATGAAAGCTGGTTAAGAACATCTGATGAAGCCTCTAAAGTCTATATCGCATGCCCCTTCTCTCATTTTCATCTTTTGTTTCTTTGCCAGCTGAACATCCCACAGCCCAGTTGCTCCTCTCACTTCCGAGCAGCCTTTGCCATCCTGTTTACTGCCCCCACTGCACTTATTTCTTTGCAGGTTGCTGCATAATCACCTTGTTTATTTATCTGAATGACTTTTCTATTGTTTCTGAACAACAGATGAAAACAGAAAAGCCATTTGATTGCAAAAATCAATGGTCAAAGTTCAGTGCTTACCTTTTGGATGAACTACATGCCTGTGACAGTGCAGTAGGCACAACAGCAGACTGTTTTTCCCACACAACCCTGCCTCATTGCTTGCTCAGGATGCAGGTCTTCTAAAAAAGTTATTTTACTACCGAAGTCAAATGTTCCTTATTTCACCTCTAAGCTCCTTGTCCAGCTGCCTTTATGCTGCTCTTGATTTCACCCCTGCCTCCTGCCCCACCAACTTCACTCTCTACAACTACCTGAAAGGAAGATGGAGAAGGTAGGTGGCAGGTCTTTTTTCCCAAATTACAAGTGATAGGACAAGAGACAATAGCCTCAAGCTGTGCCAGTGGATGTTTAGATTGCATATTAGGAAAAATTTCTTCACAGGAGAATTGCAGTTGGAACAGGCTTCCCAGGAAATTGGTGGAATCACCTTGCCTGGAAGAGTTCCAAAACCATGTAGATGAGGCCCCCAGTGACATAGTTTAGTGGTGGACTTGGCAGTCCTGGGGTAACAGCTGGACTTGGTCGTAAAGGTCTTTTGCAACCTAATTGATTCCATGATTCTGTAACTCCTGTCCCTATCTCACTGTCCTTCATTTTGTTACAGCCCCAGCACTGCATCTACTACCATGGTCATTTAGGCCACCTCTACCACCAGCATTCAGCAGGATCCTCCACGTGCCACCCCCCTGGGATGTTTCAGACTCCTTATCCTTGGTTCTTGTGGCTTTTCCTTTGTGCCTCCCATCACCTCATGGTCTCAGCTGTGGGGGCTACCCACCCCTCGCAGGGCTAGGGGACAGCTGAAGGGGTAAACAGTGGCATCTCTCTTGGCCACGAAGAGGAAGCAGTGCTTTGCTCTTTGGTGCCTTGGTCCTGCACGCTTGACCCTTGCATGTTAAACAGATTGGTCTTGCCTAGTTACCCTCTATTAACTGCATTTCCCACCTCAGGTGATCAGTCAACCCCTTCTCAGCAAGGCCATTTTAATTATACTCCTATCTTCTAATCATTTATTAATTAAATCTTCCATTAATTTCTCCATTACTTTGCCTGGGATTGGTACCAACTAAGCTGGACTATATTTACCTGCATGGTTTCATTTGTCTTGGAATTTTTGCCCAATATTAACATTAAACTTTGAGAATTTCCCCATTATTTCATGACTTATTAAAAATTTACACACACAAACTATAAAATATCCTGCATTGACTCTTGGGGACCACTTTTGTGGACCTTCGGATTTCAAAAAGATTAGCCCTGTGTTGTCCAAAAAGTGGATTCGTGCCTGGCATGCAGTAAGCCCATTTCACCCGCTGAGGAGATATACTGTATTGTGATATCATATCACTAGTGCAAATTGTTCAATATCTTTCTTCATTAGTAACAGGCCAGAAAATACATTATTCCAAATAGAAAGCAGAAATAATTGTTGAACAACTTCTGGTTTTTCTGTGTTGCTTTTAATGACTAGGCTGTCTCCAACTAGCAATGAGACTATGGTATTGGTGGTTTTTCTGCTATTATTCGTAAGTTTTCAAGAAACCCTTCATCTTAAACAAAGCCTGAGCAGCCATGGACTTTTTTCTAAAGTCTTTAGTATCCTTTATCAATTTTCTACACTTCATAAACTCTTATTTATATGGATTTTTATTACCTCCCCCTTTTATCCATATGTTGCATATTGCTTTTTAATTCGTTATTCCTGCCTCCATTCTTCCGCTGAAAGAGAATGGGTTTTCCACCAATATTATTCAGCTCCTTTACCGTGAAGTAATGTCTTTTTGGCCATTTAATATGTGCTTCTTCCTAATAACTTTTACACTCAGTTTCACCTGTAACTTTCCTCAGTTTGGGAAACTAGTGTCTTTAAGTACTTGGTATTTGGAGTTACACAGCTTGTCAGAGTAGTAATGGCAGCTCTCCCTAGGCAGCCTGTGCTTTCTGCTTCAGCACGGTTTTCTTTGCCACACATCCAGTCTGCACCCGGACCTGTGCTGCAAAAGGTCTCACTCCTCTGAAGGACACCCATCTGGTTTCATAGGTGGGTGCAGTTTATGAAGCAGTTCCCTCACACACAGGCAGAGGAGGTTTGTTGCCTCTGAGATGCCTGCCATCCCCAAACCAGTAATGGTGGAGAGTGTACCACCTTCCCTTTTACAGCCTGTGCCCTGCCTAGGCAAGTTTTAGCTAGTGCTTTTAGCACTGCTGTTGTACAAAGCCTTCCAGGCTGTTTCAGTAGTCCGGTTATATTGGGTTTCTTCCCATCATTGATTGCTTTCAGTTCCTCCTCCTTGTTTCCCAAACTCCTCATGTTGGTCTATAAACTCATGGTAAACAAGTGCTCTGGTGACGCAGGAGGTAGGAGAGTGTCTCCAGCCAAGGGGAAGCTCCTGATCCACATAACCCTGTGAGAATGGGGCGCTTGAGGGGAAGCTGAGGCTGGCTCAGAGGTCAGGCAGGGCAGAGTTGACCTGAACTCTTCTTAATCCTCTGCCTTGTCTGCAAGACTTATCCTTCCTCCCAAATTGCTTTTGAGCTCTATTGCTCCCAGATGTGCAGAAGAGTTTTTAGTGAGCCCAAATAGCCTCTCAGTTATCTAGTTGAGAGGGAAATGTCAGATATTGCTGAAGGAAAATCTCAACTTTCTCTCTGGATGTGCATGCTAGCCCATAGCAGAAATAGTTCCAGCTAGAAAAATATTATTTTGGGAATCAAAATCAGCACTTTTTCTTGTTTGAGTGTGTTATTTTTCACTTTGCTTGGCACTTCAAGTGCAAGGTCATGTGGCAAGTCATTACACCAGCAATGTTTATCTCCATTTGAAGAACTCTGTCAAGAATTGATTTGAAAAAGCTTTGGGTAGTGCCTTTTTTTTCCCTTTCTTGACAACAGCTCCATTATTCAAAGCCTATTTATGTAAAAGCAGCTCCTGCAGAGGTGTCTTCATTTTAATTGCAGAGAGAATTCTTAAAAAGAAAAAGAAAAAAAGTTAATATTCTTAAAGCAGGAATAATCTTTTAAAAAATGATAGTTAAATTATAGCACCACCACTTCCATGGATTCTATCAGAAAATAAGGGAAATACTGTTTAGAGATACCTCTGGAGATGGCCTGGGCAAACCTTCCTCTTGAAGCTGGAGCAGCGGCAACCTAGGTCAGGCCAGCTTGTGCACTCACACAACACAAACACACACGTTTCCATCTATCTCTGTATGTACGCACATACACACCAAATTATAACTTTTATTGGCCTTCACTATTTTTAGGAGTTTTTAAAACCTTACACAGGTGCTGTATCTTAGAAATACAGCTTTTAACACCAGCTGGTTTCACTTTGTTAAGTGTTTTATCTAGAAGATTAGATTATACACCCTAGGGAAGAAAGCGACTTAACCACATTGTACAGCAGGTAAAGTGCTTTGGGGTCTGCATTGTGTTATTAAGACCAATATGAGGAAGCAGCAAGACTTATCTTAATCTTGCTGATCACCTCAGTTAACACGGTCCCTATAGTGTCCTCCTTGATATGTAATCCCCATGGTTTCTTGTTCTATGCTTTTTGCTCTGATAGTGCTATCAGATCATTGCTAAGAGTATAAAAGTGCATATTCAGTAGGCAAGGATGTGGCAGCTATTGAGAAAAGCCACGTGCTTAATTAACATGGAAATCAAGCAATGGACTATTAAGTCTTTCACATAAGGGAAAGAAATGCACTAGATATGGGCCCTAAAAATAAGAAGTAGGGAAAAAAAAAAAAAAAAAGGAAAAAGTGCACAAGGAAGGAGGCTAATTATAAGCTGAATTCAAAGGCAATGCCATTCATAACAACATGTCTACTCCTGGCAAACACTTTCATCATTTGGAAATAACTTTTCATATACAGCATCATAAGCAAGCGGCAAAAAAGAGGGGGGCTGTCCTCCTACATCTCACACATCCAAGATGTAGTGAAATTATCTCTACACCCATGGGACTTTTCTGTATTCCTGAGGGTAGGCTTTACTCCCAGAGCAGCCCTGGGTGCATTCCTGAGTCATGTGAAGACAAATTGATGAAATGATGATCTACGCCTTTCCAGCTAATTCTGCAAATGGTGCCTAGCGTAAAGATTGCTGTGGTTAAAAAGAAATAAATTAAAAAAATTGCCTGGGAGAGAGTAAAAATCAGTCTGGGAGGCTGACAACCTTGTACTGGCAATGAGCACTGCTGCCAGAAGCAATGCCATGGCTGAAACTGCTTTCCGCTCTCTGATGTGCCATCTGATGCTCTGGATGGCTTTCAACAAGTGTCCCAGGGCCAGGCTGCTGCGGTGAGGGAGCAGAGCTATCACAGCAAAAGCAGCCGTGGGTCCTTCCCCAGGGCAGCAGGGAGGCAGGCAGTGCTCTTCCTCCCCAGCGTGCAGCCTTACCTCAGAGATCCCATCCCCATCAGTATGTGCTTTCTTTCACCTGAAGTCTCTTGATGAGAGCTCTCTCTGAATGCTTCAGTTTAGGATTTTGCTTTCTGTTTTCACCCTCCCCTCCCACTGCACCCTCAGTGTGCAACACATGGGATCGTGTTTTGGAGAAGGGTGGAGGGTGAAATGTTCATTTCAAACCCTGCATACTTAATCATGTGAATCCTCACATGTTTTATCTGAATCAATCTTTTAGATCAGCTCAGTGCTTACACCTCGCTGGGTTTACTGCCGTGCAAGAGAGCAGCAGAGGCTCTGATGGTGAATGACTGCTGCAAAGAGTTTTTCTTCTTCTCTTTCCTCTGCCAAAATTTTAAGCGATGTACACCAGTCTCTGAGCTAGGAAACCCACTCTGTCTCTTGTACTGCCTTTCCTAACTGACTTCCTGACTATACGTTACAGTGACATGCCAGGACAGCACTGAAAAGAAACATTTCTGGAGGAGGAGCAGCCTTCTACTAGCCAAGTCATGTTTAAGAATATCCCAACCCTACTACTCAGAATGCAAACAGCACCTCGTTTCCATTTCTGTGGTTTAAATGAATGTAGATGGTCTAAGATAAGCCATTGTCAGATGCTTGTAAATATTGATGAGTGCTCCAGGACCTGGTTTGTAACCATTTCTTTCTCTTCTGTCACAGTCTGAGAGCTGCAGAGGTATCTATGGAGCTTCTGGGAGGAAACGCACACCTTTGCTCAGTGGGTGGCAGCGAAAGAGCGGAAAAAAGTTAGGGAAGAAAATTTCCAGATGAATAATGAATCGAGCCAGGTTGGAGGCTGGTGAATCTTAATTAGAAGCTGGCATGTCGGCAGCCTCTCATCTTCATGCTCCCTGCAGTCGAAGGGATGCTCGCTAGCAGCTGTGTGGTGACCATAATGCCAGCAATGGAGCCTCTCATTGGACCAGGGTGACATGCAGCCACCTGGGTTGGGAATGACATTGCTGCTTCTCTCCTACAGAAGAAAGGGCAGAGAATGTGCTAGCAAAAATGTTGGGGAAAGGTGACTCTGTGGCCACCCCGCCTCACTTCAGAGATTATCAGCAGGTCTGGTGAATTGTATTCGTCTTGTCTATTGTGAATACATCTTGTCACTTCTTCTTCTGCTTTTATTTTTTTCCTGATAGGAGTTTCAACATTGCTATTTGAGATGTCTTAGTGAAGTGCCTCAAGTTACAAGGAAGGAAGTAAAAACATCAATCTGCATCTGCTCTCTCCTGCAGAGTTGTCATCAGTCATCTTGTCTGGACTAGCAGGTGAGGGACATCATGGCCCAAAGGGCAGCCCCAGAACCAGGAGGCAGGTGAAGTTCTCCCAGACTGCACTGTGAGAAGGTCACGTACTTGGGCCTCAGTTTCTCCAACCCTAAAATGAGAAAAACACTTATTGCTCCAGTTTATTTCATGTTTTAGAGGAGAAGTACTCCATAAGTGCTACAGTTTATTATTCTAATGTGACTGTAAAATCATGATGTCTTTATTGCAAAATGATCTTTAAAACATGAAGCATTAGGATGGTGACTGAAATCATTAGTATCAAATTGTTCTGCTTTTGCCCTGTCACATTGATACTTCAAAGCAAAATTGTCTCGTGGGCGTTTATAAGACTTTATGAGGATAACTTGTCTTTTCAAACCTTGTTCAGGGGAGAGGGAAAAAAGGCCCCAGATGTTTTCTTAATGAAAAAGGACTGGGGTTTCTGCCTATTGAATTCTGGGGCTGTCCTTTAATATTTAAATTCCAAAGCCACTAACAATCAACATGATGAATGATCAACGTGATGAAAATGAGCTTCCGACTGTTCACAAGTGGCGCAGGCAGATATCCCCACACCTCAGTCCCAACCGAGGCTGTTGAGCTCATTTGAGACATTTGAGGGGGCGACTGCTATGGTGCCCCATCCCTCCTTCTGCCCACAGAAGGGGAGCAGAGGTGTTTCTGCTCCCTGGTGTGAAAGCCCTTTGGCCTGAACCATGTTTCCTTGCTGTGTTTGGGTGCTTGACACTTAGCACAGGGAAGCCACATCCATGATGAAGCTCTCCTGGACACAGCCTCAGCAGAAACACAGAATAAATAAGGTGGTATGGTGCCTTTCACAATTGCTGGGATTATAAAGTGCCTGGTGCTCAGAACTGTCCTATTTTCTCTGTCTTACAGGTTACTTCCAGGTTAACAAGGGTTTGAGTCTTTGTCTTCCCCCTCCATCCCCACTCAGGCTGGACTGAATCTCAAAAACATGTTTCACCTTCTGGCAGGAAGACCGGCTGGCATTTCAATGTAAGCATTCTGCTATGTGAGGACACACCACGAACATCTTTCCTCCATCAGCAGCTCCACTGGGACAATCTCCTTCTCCTTCAACTTCCCATTCCTGGGTCTTCTCTTCCTTTGCACATGTTTTGTAGATGATGAGTATACAAGCGATCCCCCTATTTTGACCCAATCCATATGTGCAAGGAAGGAAGCTTTCTTGCAAGGAAGGAAGCTTTCTTCTCTGGCTCACTGCACGTGGGATGGTACAATTTTCTGGCTTGGGGTTTTTTTTTTTATTTTTCAGCCCAGTTATTTAGCAAAAAAGTACTACTGGCAAATGTGTTTATTTGCTTCCTCACTCCCTCTTTTCTTCCTTGCCAGATCCCTGAAATGACTTTGGAATTTGCTAGGTAGTTTCCAAACAAGTTTGATCAAATGGAAGTGGCTTCAAATGCTATGAATACAGCAATGAATTAAATGCACCTGGAGCTGTTGCCCAGCACAGGACAGTTCTTGCCCAGGTTAATAAACTCTTTTTTTTTTTCCCCACTCTGTGTATTGGGAATGGTCCTGGGCCATTGCTGGTCAGTGCAGGGCAGAATGGGGCAAGGGACCATCATCACCCCTGGGCTGTGTAGGTGACAGCGTGCTCCTGAACATGGATTAGTTTTTCAGGATGGATGCAACCAACCGGAAATGCTTGCATATTGAACAGAGATGAACAGACAGATAGAAGACAGCCAGGAATCTGCACCAAGCCCTCTTCTGACACCAGCAAGCCTGGCCACGGGACACAACTCCATGACAAACCAGATTTCATCAGTTCGGGAATAAGTTGGTAATTACTGGCTGAGTGGAGCAGAGGCTCTAGGTTTGTGTGGATGGCCTGACGCAGGGACATTTGCTTGTATAGCACTGCTCATGGCTGCTTCAGAAAATGTGTGGGAAAGTGCTATTCCCAGGCCTTCACTTCAAACATATAATGAAGCCACTGGTTGTGTGCTGGGAAAAGAGGCAGCCTCATTGTCACCTCTATCACATGGTCTAAGGCCCAGTCCTGGTGCTTTTCAGAGGTGATAAAGAAGCTGGCCCCAATCTAAATGGAAATCACTGTAATCCCACCAGCCCCAGTGGGAAGCACCTGTGGTCCCCAAAGAGGTACAACCCAAAGGGGCTGCACAAAGCTGGCAGAGGGATCTGAGTAGGACTGTTTCAAAGTCTCCAAACTATAGGGGACTTACTATACGCAAAGCTGAAGAACACAGCAAGCCACCAGGTACGGGGGGATAGAGACAAGTACTCCTGCCTTTACTCTTCCTCAGGTTTCCACGAGTTCATCTCTGGCGCTACAATCAGTTTTTGAGAATCCAGTTTCTGTAGGATTTCTGGGAAATCCCTTTTTGCTGCAGTGTGGTAGAGAGGTCCATGATACACAGCAACACTTGTGAATTTACGTACACAATGTCACTACTGAAGTCCAGAGAAGGAAAGAGCAATACTATGGCTCTGATGCAGTTATTGAGTATGACTCCTATCTAGTTTTATGGCATACCAGTCCATTAGCATTTAAATTGATTCTTAATTATTTTCCTAGAAATTCAGAGCAATGCAAGCTTTAAATCCAGGACTGGTAATGTTGTGATTTTTATGTCTAATTTTAGATTTAATTTTTAGTCCGAGAGATTGCAATTACATGGCCATGCAATTTCAGAGCTGCTTTAAAACACATAGTTTGTGTTTTGCTGTTAATGAGTAAAAGAAAGAAAAAAAAAAGAAAAGAAAAATGAAGTGGGAATTACCCTATGTTCCTATTCAAAACTGATGGCAGATCCTGAAATTCTTGGACATAAACACCTCATGCATTCTAGTGACACGGTTTACAAATTAGTGGCCTAGACAGAAAATATATCTTTAAAGCTGTGTACAGGATATAAAATATAAATCAAAAGGACCTGGGCAGTCCTGTGAGTTGAATGGCACAGGTGTCAGCCACTGAGTAGCTAAATTGTTCCAAACTTGGTGTAAAACACAAGTGAAAAGAGTTGAATGGCCTCATCCAGCCTCTGTCCACACCTGATGGGATTCAGCCATCAGTATGCTCTCTGTTTGACAGCACCTGCCTGACCAGCACCTCTGGCTGGAAAGGAGCAGTGAGGGGCTAACTCACCCTCACAATATGTTGATATTGATAGTATGTGGACATAAGCACTGCCCCTTGTCTCAGCTGTATATTTCAAGCCATTAGTTTCTCTGCTAAATTTCACCATCCACTCTTAAAGTATTAAAAAACCCACTTCGTATTGGTACAAAAAGGCAAAATCACATAAGCCAAGAGAGCGACTTTTCAGTGACCTTTGTGATTGGGAGCACGTTTCCACTCCATTTATTTGATCCTGTTAGTTAATGTCACCCCATGTCAATCCTTGTGAGTCCTGTGGTTTCGAGAGGTGGGTTTTTTCCAGCTGTGGTTTCCATGGCTAAGTACTCTGCTGCCACTTACCCAGTCACGACTGAAACAGGAAATTCCTCGGAGACTGACAAGTTAACAAACGGACGCTTTAGAAATATTGCATTGCTCATCTGCTTGAATCTGTATTTTAATTACTTTGAAGAAGATATAAAGGATGCTTTTTCAGGTGTGAGTTACTACAAGACCCTGGGGATAAAGAAAGAAACTGTTCAAGGGAAAGAAGTACTTGTGCTATTTATTATAGTTACAGAAGGCTGACTTCACTCAGGCGTGCCCTGTTGACAAGTGCTGTTAATGTTGTATATGAAACAACCCTTCGCAGGCTTCATTGGGAGCTCTGATAAGGAAACTGTTTTAAAAGATGAAGTACCACAACACTGGCAATTTCACATTTTTGGTATCACATTAAAAATGAAACAAGTTGCTTGAAAACGTCCTTGTTGAGCATTAGTCAGTGAAGACATCTGACTTCCATGTGAGAAAGGCTAGGTCAAGCTCTGCATGTTTCTTATCCATTTAACAAGCATTGCTGTAGGGAATCTAAGGGTACAGAGAAATTACTGTCACAGGATTTTATTTTATTGAACTAAATCTTCAATACGAAGGGTGTGACCGCAATTTCTCTTTAACAATAAAAGT
>NW_009942313.1:55014-71351 GCF_000696875.1 Nestor notabilis | reverse complement strand
CAGCAGGGTGCGTTTCACTAAGCTCTAAATTCACTTTCTCGTCAGGAACATATTTCTGCTCATTAAAACATGAGGCTACTTACACTGGTTTTTGTACTGTATCAAAGGGGACACTGCACAGCAGAGAGATTCACATTTCCTTTCCCACATTTCTCTTACAAGAGTTAGTGTACTTGTAAAAATCTCAGTCAAAAACCTCAGAAAGTTATCTGAAGAGACGAGGTTAAATCAGAAGCTTACAAGCAAATTCTCTCGATGCAATTTGAATTCAAGGTTACATCCAGGTGTTACAGATTGTTCAAATCAATCTGTGACCCTGAACCTTTGAAATAGAGCTGATCCCAATGAGATTGTGAACTTTCCATCTTTGACTAGCTATATGGTTTATTACAAAAGATATGCATTTATTGCTACGAACCTAGCCCAAACCTCAGTACAGTCAACAGGAACGTCACCACTGACTTCAAGTGGACTTTGAACCAAAACCTATCACACTACAAAAAAAACAAAACATAACAAAAAAACCCCCCCCAAAAAAACCCAAACCACCAAAAAAAAAAATCAAATGAATGATGGGTTGTTCTGGCTCCAGAGAGCACAAAGTTGCTTCAGTTTTATGCTCACACTTCCACCCAACTTCCCAAACCTGTCTGTTTTATGTGTCTTGTGGAATATCATATTTCTTAAACTCTGTTTTTATAGGTCTGCCGTAGGAATAAAGTAAAAACAAAACCTGAGAATGCAGAGATGTGCATAACTCTAACACCGTATTTCTGGGTGCTACACTCAGGGCTTCCTGCAGACTGGTGCAGGGACCAAGAGAAGAGCTCTCTCCCTGGTTTCAACCACGGTTGGATTGGGCCCTTTGAATATGATTACACTTTGAATATACCTTTGCCAAATGGTTCCCAAAATCGGTCAACTGAGCTCTGTTGGTGCTAAGGTTTCCCTCATCCAGAGATGTCTGATACTGCTTGAAAGGTGTTTTCCTTGCTCACAGTCCCAGGAGAGGGCTGGGAAACAATTAGATGTGTCAGAAGGAAAACTGGTGGAGGTGCCTTCTACATCCCAAACTGAGATGAAGCAGATAGCTTGCTGAATATAGCCAGAAGGATCTGACCATAAAACGACTGTTACTATCTACCTAAATGATCTTGCTAATATCTCTCTCTCAGTGACTACATCCTTTTATATCGTATATCTGGTGTACCTTTTCTCCTGATAGCTCATTAGGCATGCTTTTGAGGTACAACCTCAGTAATGACTTCCTTCCAATGTAATTGTATTTTAATTACACATTTAAAGACAAATTTTTTCCTGGTCTATCCCAACTAAAACTCTTTGAGACCTTATTCATTTTAATTAAGTAAAAGTTAGTGCAAAATTCCTAGCTGCTGAATTTCACATTCAAAAATCTAAATTCATTTAAACATGGATTTAATTTCCATAAGCACTTCAGCTGGTAGCGTGCTTCCTCATTCAGTCTTTCAGGACAATAACACGAAATATATCGAACATAAAGTCCTTTCCAAAAGATTGTATTAGAACATAGCCCATCTTTAAATGCTTCCAATTTGCCACAGCTACGTGAGGGATGTTTGCTACAGGCCCTAGCAGGACTTCTCTTTTATTAAGACCAGTAGCAGTGATTCTCAATAAAGGATGGTAGAAATTGCTTTTGAGTTCTTTTACTCAATTATGTGTATATGCTTAGTTCTGGAGGAGGGAGGGCCAGGCACAGGGTCCATGCAGGAAGCCCTTAGAGATGGAATCAAGGCACACACAGCAAGAAGGTGACCTGCAGCTGGAGATAAATTGTCCCTTTATAAGATGTGGGACAGAGCTTATGTTAACAACCAGTATATGAGCATCACTGCAGCAGCAGCCTCACTAGTGAACTGCTCCATGGTCCAGGCAAAAAAGGCAGCCAGAAAATAGAGCAGGCAAGCTGTCAGAAGGGACTCGGGTCACTGAGTGCTCAAATAGCCAGTCTGAAGTCTTCACATGAGCATGGATTCAGCAGAGGGAAGAACTGAATTGATACATGGAGTTGGCCATGAAAGACAGTGAGAAACCATGAAGTAAAACTTTTTACTGTCTCACTGAGCAAGGAAGACAAGAAGTGACCTGAGAGAGACTGTTTTCACAATAATACTTGGAACAATTGAACCATTGAGAAAGTTATTTGAAGACTTGACCTGGACAGCATAAGACTGTAAAGGGATACAGTAATTGTGCTCAAAATGAAGAATAAAAATAAGAGGCAATAGAGCCTTATGTTTCAGATGTAAGATCTCTGACACTATGCGTATCTTTGGAGACATCTATGGAGCCCCTAATTAAAAATGGAGTTGCCTGTGGGATTCCAGCCTGCAAGTGAAATTACTGAGAGAAACAGGTCCAGCCCTGGAGAAATTAGCGAGCATCACAAAGAAGTCATTGCTGAGTGCTCAGACAACTATAACACATGTCACTGGGACTTCAAAGCTCACAGGTGAGGACAGGGTACTGTCCAGCAATGTCTCTGGCAATACACCAAGCAGGGCATGCTGTGCAGATTACCACACGAATGTCTGTTTGCAAAACCTTTACAGCCCAGAAGGGAAACTCCAGCAATTGCTGTAACTTACTGCCCATGATGAGCACTGCAGGATGTGCCTGTCCTATGTCTCAGTGTTTTTCTTAAATAGCCACACAGTAGTTCCAGCAAAGATCTGACATCTTTTCACCAACATACACCAAACACATGGGAGACAGTTTGCCTGAGCCAACCCATGGAGTATATCCTCCTGCCAAGCATGAGTGCCCATGGTGAACACTGTCAGGCAGAGAAAGCAGCGAGCTGGCAGGGAGGCAGCATAGCCTGACCCCTGGAAAAAAAAACCAACACAAAACAGTGACTGGATAGGTCTGATTGCTTTTAATAAAAGGAACATGTACAGCCTCAACTTTACAGAGACCAGCTGCCTCATAGCAGCCTTCTAGCAGCTATAGGGGCAAAGGGAGTAAGGTTACAGGTTTCGGTCTGGGGCAAAAGAGTGATGAAATGCGATTTGAGCTTGAAGAATGGAAGGAAAAGTCTGCCTAACAGAAATTCCTGGGAGTGGAATTAAAATAGCAGGGGGCAGAGCTGGATGAGAGTAAAACAGAAAACAGATTACAGTCATGTTGTTATGACACACTGTATAAAATAGTGTGAGGCAACAGGTCAGAAGCTTGGTGTGAGTTTTAGGTGTACATCTACAATTGTTAGTTGTGCACAAAGTCCCATGACACAAAAGAGGAAAGCTGGATCATATGAATAAATGTCTGTCTGACCCTTCTAAAGCCTCTCCAGTTTCAGTCCAAACACAGAGAAGATGTGATGCCCCTGGCACCAGAGGGTCAGAGCAGCCTCTTAGCGCAGGAACGCACAGGAATCCTCAACACCAAAATCACCAGGATTGCCATTTCTAAGGTGGTACAGACAGATACAGGACACAGGAAGCCGGTATCTCTTAGACTGAAAAGTCCAAGAAAACCCTGGAGATCTTTGTTATAAGCAGTATCATTTACTGTTATAATCCATGGCATTGGCCAGATGCTACAAATCTTGTCACGTGGAAGAGACCAAGCAGCTGAGGCCACCTTCAAGTCCCAGAGGAGAAGGTTACAGAGATTCCGCTGGGAAGGTCTTGAATACACAAGAGACTCTGCTGTTAGAGACCTCTTATCTGAGGCTCTACAGCACCTGTAACACCAGATCATCACAGCAGGAAAAAATCAGTACTCTTCCTCGTGAGGGGTTAGCCAGATGCAGTCCAGTCAGCACCTATGCTGTGAATGCTACTAGCAGGGCAAAGCCAACATGGAAAGATTCACCAACACGAAACAACAGAGTTGCTGATGACTGAGGGGAGAACTGGAGGTCAAAACAGCACAGGATGTCCCAAGGCTGTGAATAATTAAATAGGTAGATTTTGTTAATGCCTGTTTCGTGTTAATGTTTGTTGTTAACATTAGTTTTTTGGATAACAAAGATGTGAGAAAAGGTGCTTATAGGATGCTCTGTCACAAGGCAGCTGGACGTCTCTCCTGGGGACTGCAGAGATCCCTGTTACACACACATCTCCTGACACTGCTTAAAGCTGCCCTCTGCATGCTGGCTGAGCAGCATGGCTACAGCATCGTCCACAGCTGCAGTATATCAGAAAATAGCTTTTTTCAATAGGGAGCTTGTTCCATTTTTACAAGCAACGAAGTACTTCTTGGCTGTTGCTCACCATGTGTTACCTGACATCCCAGGCATTCCCAGCAGCCAGGAGGAGAGTCAGGCAGTGAGGAATTACTCTGTGACCTGAGCTGAACTTACTTTCTTGTTTTGCTAAGTTTTGGCAGGCAGGTAAGTTTTTTAAAGGTGACGCTTCTAAATACAACACATAACTCGTTTTGCTGCAGTCTATCCATCTAGTGTGCTACGCTTATGGGGACAAAGGATCACCATTTAATGTGACTCTGAGAATTAACATGGAAATATGTGCTTTTCTGTCAGAGGAAGAGTGGCTTGACTTAAAATATTTCAAGGTATTGTGAAGTTCTGTCGAATTTTGAAGCTCATTGTTCCTTGCCTGCTTAAATAACGAGAAGTTGAGCTTAATGGTATAGTTCTGCACAATTGAAAACGCACAAGCACAGGGAGAGGATCAAAAAGAGAAAAAGCTAACTGGAAGCAGCTTCCCAATATGTGCAAGTCACTTGAGCTTCGCCAGCAGAACCTGCAGTTTCAAGCTATTTAGGCACTTTGGAAAATGTGTTCTGGTTATGAAGCACGCTGCAATGCCAGTCAATACTCTGTGCTGCAGCCAGCCCTGGGGAAATGGGGGTCTCTTGGCAGGCTGCAGCCAGTGTCCTGGGCAGCTTCCAGTCCTCGCCTCCTTCCAACAATAAATAAAAGCATAATGAAGCAAGAAAAGCTAATGCCAATGCCCAAAAGCTGATACTGAAAGGAGGAGAATGAGACCAGACAGGCGCAAGCAGCACATCCCCACTCCTCCAAGTACTTTGCAGCCATTTGTGGCCCAGACACATCCTGAGCCAGACTCATCTTTGTGTATTTAGTAGCTCTCAGTGGGTTTCCTCTTCCATGAATTCATCCAGCCTTCTCTCAAGGCTGCTCTAGTGATCAATGTTTTCTAGGCAGCCAGTCACACCGAGGAAGAAGGGAATCAATATTCAGTTTGGTCTTGGCCTCTCCAGTCCTTGGCTGTTCCCTTATGTGTCCCTGTGTTAACAGCCATATGTGAGGTATAGGAATGAGATCAGCAGCTGCTGGGAGGGCTCTGTGCTGTACAAGTTTCCAAATAATATTTGTTCTTTGTCTCTTAAGGATACAGTGTGCAGCTGACACTCTCATTCTGTTATTAGGCCTTTTTCTGTGCATACAACACATCTGGCAAATAGACACTAAAGTAAATGTAAGGAAAAGAATCAAAATAAAAGCTCACAAATGAAGCCAAAAAGCCAAATCAAGATGAAAAGTGCGTTGCTGAGGTTTTGTTTCACGGACATATACATAAACACTACAAATACGTGCCAGCGTTTAGTAATATGCAGAAATTGCAGATGTGATGTAATCCTTCTAAGACTTTATGCTAGTTTCCCCCTCTGCAAAATAAAATATTGCAGGAAGACTGGTGTGGAAGAACTAAGAATCATGATGTTAAGATGGTCAATATCATTGACATTTTTCCTTTCATATTTTAATTTGACAGAATTAGCTAAACATATTTCCTAAAACAATGAACCCAGATTGGATTCAGTTGAGTTACTGAGTGAAAGAATGAATTATTTTCTTAATTTCCCCCAGGAAAGAAAGGTCTCTGAATTACTCGTACATGCCATCAAGCTCAAACCATGCGAGGAAGTCTCAAGTTACTCAGCAATTAAATGCTGTGGAATAAATGGGAGGCAATCATCAAAAACCCTCATTAAGTGAAGGAGAAAATTCCTTTGTGATACATGTAGGTGCCATCATCCTGGGAACACCCTTCCCACAGGCGTGAGGCTTCTTTGCAGATATTCCCCAGGAGAAGCCTGAGCATCATTTGCCAATGTGGCTGTAGATTTATGTCTTTGTTTTCTTAGAAATATGGAACTTTGTAGATTCATTGATTTTCAGTCTAGAATTAAACATTAAAATCATGTTGTACATCAGTCCTTACAGGCTTGTCACAGACTTTTAAGTTCTCTCCTCATATATTCTAGTTGAACTGAGGCATGCCTTCTGAAAGGGAAAAAAATATATGTAAAAACATCCATCCATGATTTAGAGACATGAGGTGTTAGAAAACTGTCAGACAAAATCTGATTCCTGGTCTGACTTGTCTTGTGGTTTTCATCATGTGGTTCATCGGTCCCTGGGCATCTGTGGACTGCCTCTAATGTGGTCGTGAAATGTGATTGAGGAAATGAAGTTCTTGGTCTCTACATAGCAATTGACCTGTATAAAACGTCCTTGAAAGCCTGTATTTCTATTGAAAGACATTGAAGGATGCATAAATTTTAAAAATTACCTACCTAGTGTGTAAAAGTGATAGCACCAGACCCCTCAGAGAAAGATGCAAACAGTCCCATATTCTGTAATTATAAAGTAATGTGTCAGAAGGGGATATTATTCCTATCCCAACCTTTTATGAAGCTTGTTTATGCCCTGAAGCACAAGTTTATTTCACTTCTTTTTTTTGAGACTACTTTCATTCCATGCTGCAACTCAGAGTGGCTCGTTGGGAAATAATTTTAGATTAGTGGTCAGTTTTCTAAACCACAGCACGGTATCTGACGTCCCTTTCTTCAGCATTATCCTTCAATAAGCTACTCATTCCAGCCCCTAGTCCTGTATAATCAGAAAACACTACATAAATAAGTTGTATCACAGATATTTGAGTGCAGTGGCTGTCACGACAAAAAAAACCCAAAACAAAACAAAAGTACCCAAACCAGAATGGAAAAAATAGCAAAGTTACTGTATGTCAAAAGATGACAAAAATTACCCAACTTTCATCCTAGTATCCCAGCCTTACCTGGAGAGGCAAAGATGGGATGTGTTGTGGTAGAAGCTGCATCCTCAGCAACTGGGGAGAAGAGGCTGAGTTGTGAGACGGTTTCACATCTGCCTTGGTGGGACTGGTGTCAGACACCTGTGTGGAGACCTCAGCAGTTTCCTTACTCTCTCTTTGTCTGAAGTCTTTTGGGTTCAACCCTTGTACTACCATGCTTAAACTGTTGGACACTGGAGGTCTCAACCTCCTTATGTCCTTAGTCTTAGTGACATTAATGGGTGTGCTGCTAAGAGACACACAGGCCCAGACCTTTGGGGGGAAAAATATGGGAGTTAAATAGATTTTGAGGTAGGAAGCACTTCACCCATGTTGAAGACTCACAACATTTCCAAAATGAGAATGCATCCAAAATATATGTCACTAGTTCTAGTCAATGTTAAGAATGCTTTAGGCTTTGTAATAATTCAAACACAATATCCTCTCCTCCATGGAGGAGTGAGATGTAGGGTTTCTGAGTGGAAGAACAGAAGCACTACAAATGAGGTATTTGCAATAATTCCTCCAACAGCAGCTATCCACACTACATAATATTTCCCCTTAAACCAGAAATCTGCCTTGAATAAATGGAAGAAAACTACATTAGGGAAGAGAAGTCATATCTACAAACTACATGTAAATCGGAACTTCATTAGAGAAGCATGTAAAGAATCTTTTGGAAGGTAATTTTGCTGCAAACTAGTTTTTGCAAGAATGAAGTAAAGCTTTCAAAAGCATGATTCCTCTAAGTAATTCAAATTATCTAGTCTACCTGATACTAAGTCTTCCCACAGAGATTACAAAGCACTTAAATTTTTACTTTGTTACAGAAATCCCCAAGGAAGGTTTCAATCCACTTACAAGCACTGCTGTGAGAAGGAAAGAAGAGATGCCAGTTACCCAAAACACCTCTAGCACAACTAGAGTTAAATGCTTTTTACAGTATTGCCTCCGTATCATTAAGCTCTTTCGTTCAGAAATTTACCACTGAGTCACACTACAAACCCCACTCTGGACTAAAATTTGGTCTGCAAGAGTTCAGCCAAGAAAAAAATATTTCCTGGCGCTTTGCCCCCTTCTTTCTTCTAGCACTGAAATCAAAAAAGATGCTAAGTGCTCGATGTTTTCCAAGCACAAATGTGCTCCTATTACTCAGAAAATTACTTTAATTTTAAAATTAAATGGTGCGGGCTTATAGCCTAGGCTGTTGATTATGTTTTAAGCATCAGGCAAGCTCCACAGCACTGGCAGCCACAGGCTACATGGGCTGCCCAGCCGCCGCTTAGAGGCATGCCAGCTCCCCTAGGACATCTCCCATTTTGTAGCAGTCCAGAGTCTAGCTTTTATTTAGGCAGAACTCCCACTGGCACCCATAGGTGAATTTTATAGCAAGGATCATTAGGGAAAGTATTTCTCACCCTGGTGGCAGTTTCTCTCCCAGCCCCATAAGCAAGCGAGACCCACATTTTGCAGTGTGGAAAAACACTGTGGGGACACAAAAGTACTCGGACATCTCATCCCTTTCACAGCCCAGCAGCAGCATTTAACAGTGTGGCTGTGTTTTCATCTGGCTTGCCAAAAAGCCACACCAGACTTGTCTGGTTGCAGCATTTTCCCACAGGGTTCCTCCTCAGGGTAGCTGAAAGGGTTATGGATGGGGCAGGTAAAAGCTGGCCTGGTTTCAGTCAAAACCATTTCTAGCTTGGGTTTGGAACTTACATACAAGGGGTTTTGTGGAGTTCTGCTTTGTGTGCTGAAGCCCGAGCAGCTATAAACACAGCAACATTAAAAAACAATAATCATAAAGAAGATGAAGAAGAGGAAGCCTGTGTGGAATGAAAAGGTCAAGGAATGAATCTTCTTAGAAGCTCTCTTGCACATGCTGCTGATGCTTGGAAATCCAGGCCTTCTGAGGAAGAGGGAAGCTTTGCCTTTGGTGTATCTAAGTATCCAGGCAAGGTCATCACTTTTCTGTCTTCCAGGTCCTGCAGCTTGTACACTCCTGCAAAATTCCTGCAGGTCACAGCAGCTGCATGAGGGACCCACATACCACCCTGTGCAGAGCAGGAGGAGCGAGGCAGCAGAGAAGTTGCCAGAAAATACACCACTGGGGTAAAGTGGGCAAACGTCTGTGTTTGGTTGCTCCCTCCCCTTAGTTGCATGTTGCTGCCCGCATGAATACATAGCTAAATCAAGACTAGCTATGCAACTGATCAATAGCAGACCAGCAGAAAAAGTGACATAAATAGGGTCTCTGGGTGGCCTCCCTTCAAAGCAGTTGGCAGTCAAATGGGAGAGAAAGTTGCTCACCAGCTTCTCTGGGGCTGGCGCATAAAGAAGTCTCCCAGCACAGACCATGACCTCAAGAAAAACCTAGAGCTTCTGAGATTGGCTATGCTGTGTTAATAATTGAGGCAATCACACAGCTGGAGGGGTAATTACCTTCAGATATGGCAACCATGACCTCTTGCAGAAACAGGGTTGCATTCAGAGAGCAAGGAAAGCACCTTTAGTTTTCTTCCAGCGTTCCAGTCTTGCTTTTACTCCAGTACGCTATATTTGGCATGGTTGTTTCTGTAGGAGAGCTACTTTTTAACAACTGTCATCGCATAGAAAAAGCAAACCTCCTGGGAGTTTAAGGCAGTTTTTATTTAGACCCACGTTTTGTTATGATACCAAGTTTAGCCCCAGCCATACTGCATACTGAAATCCTGGTGTCTGCGGCTTCTCACAAGCTAATGGTCTGTGTTTCTTTGTTTTCACTGTATTTCACAGCAAAATTCTGCTCCTGTTAATCCAAACCTTCTACTGCAGCTCAGACATGTGGAGATGGAGAGGGGGTGGTCACAAAGTGAGCATGCTCTATATGCTGATGGGGACAAGCAACATTGTGTAGTTGTCAGCACAGAGAAAGAGTGGCTCGTCTTAGTGCAGTGATGTTTGGGATGGAAGGCAGGAAGATCAGTTTAACTTCTTTGATGTGCCGTCTCTTGCTGGTAAAGGTTTAAATGCTGTTTCTGGCTGCCACACTGATGTTCTTTACCCCAGGTCCTCTTTCTGGAGTGAAAAGACTTTCTCTCAAAGTCACTAAAACCTTTTAGCAGGGGATGATGTTATGATTTGAATTACAGCACAAATACAGGCATGCACATATGCACCAACTCACACTACGTCCATAGGAGATCTGTGTATGGTACTGCATACACAGCACATCACAGCACCATATAAATTATGGATTTTCTTAAAAATAAAAAAGAAAATAAAATAACTCATACAACTTGTGAGTACAACACCCTGAGTTGTCCTGTTTGATCATCTTCTGTTCAGCTGGACTTTGGGAAGCATTAAGTGAGGTAGACCTTAGAATCTACCCCCTCAGACACTCTGACAACTCAGAACATTGTATACTCTCTGTTACCATTCCAAAATATCAGCTTGAACACTCCAGAAGTGTTTAAGAAATACTGATTTGATCCTACTCTGCCACATTTTTGCAACTGCCATCTTTTACTGTGAATGTTAATACACTGAGTGGGACAACAGGGTGTTCTGCGGCTGTGAAGAACAATCTTTTTCCTTGTAAATTTCAGGAATGGCTTTTTTTGGCCATTCTGCTCTAGCTGTTTCATATAACAAATAATCTTTGTGAGTAGGAGAATTGGGCTCATCTTGCAGATTTGTGTTCTGCATAAATAGAAAATAGTAGCCAACAGTTTTCCCTGTGTGTCAGTGCTTTTATTCCAGTCAAGGTTGATACAAATATTTATTGAGGAGAAATGCACAAATCAGTCTGCTTAAGAAACCCTGCTGCTGCTGCTGAGCACAAATTTTGGGGTGCCATTCTCGTGTAGCACAGTCCCTTCGCTGTGCCAAGCAGTCCTCATGCAAATCTAACATGGCACAGCCTAGGGTGGGAAGGCTCTCCCAAGGCACAGACCTTCATATGGACATGTACCACCCTCCTCTGCCTCTTCTGCAGGGACAGAGGGACACAATGGCTTGTCCAGAGCAAAGCAACACACCCCGTTTATAAGCCTTTCTTCAGTGGTTTGTTCAGGTCTGTGAATCCGTTTCAGTGCTGTACGTTCCAGCAAGCCAGCCACTGGTCTAAATCAGACCAGCAGGATGAATCTGCTGTAACAGGGTTGGGGTAGTATCAAAGCTAACCATCAAACCTCTCCTTCATGTGAACAAGTAAATGTGTGTGCATGCACCAATGTGCACACACGCACACATGTACACACACATACATGCACACATTTCTTAGGCCTTGCAGATGATCAGCCAGCACTTGGGTTTTGGCTGGTGGGGCTTGGTAAGAGACCAATGAAAATTCTTACGGCTGAGATGAAAACCATGTGTGATGCTACAGCTGGAAAAGCTGTTTGGAGAAGCCTGACTGCTCCCAGAATAGTACAGTTTCTCTAACATATCTACATACAACACATTGGGCTTCTTTTTTAAGCTTGGATCAAAGGCAGTGGAGGCAGGGACAAGGAGTAGAGGGCTGACAGTGGCAGGCAGGCATTGGTTTGAAGGAAAAGTATAAATCAACTAAACGCTTGAAGACTTATAGCATAAAGGCAATCTTTCCCCAGATCAATCCAAGGAACGTGATGATGTCAGGATTCTGATGTTTTTAAGAACAGAGAAACAGCACAACACTTAAGGTTACAGGATGGCATTTGGTAACAGAATAGTAATAAATGTGACCCTATCTGGATATATATGAAATAATTGCATTTTTCGAAGGGTTGCAGTTGCTCCTGTGTAATCATGTACCCCAGCTATGTGATAGCACATGGAGGCTCTAACATTATGAAAACACCACTACATTTTGCAGTAATGCTTCTTTATTTTTAAGAAACGTCCCTAGCTGTTAACTTTCCATAGCATGGTTTATTGTTTCATACATTCACAGACATTTAATGCCCCCCTGGGAAGGGATTATTTGGGTGGTTATGTTTTCCTCTGTTCCCTGAAGGCTTCACAGACCTTCCCAAAGTTCCCCTGCCGTTTGGCAAGTGCAGTTCAGCATGTCCCAGCTCCTCCATGGAAAGAAAGGAAAGGTCTTGCAGTTAGATTCAGTCATTTAGTTTTCTTAGGCATCATATGATTTCCTACCCTCTAGACAGCTTAGTTCTCCAGCCTACAGCTCTGGGTTTCCCTGCTGTCTTGGTCATGTGCAGAAAGTACAATCCAATTACTTCTTCCATATGGAGAAGATGCAGAGAGTCAGCAGTGATAGATAGATCCCTGCAGGGCAGAAAGACCTGTCCTCTGCTAAATAATGAACCCTGTAGCTAAAAAGTAAAAAAAAAAAGAGAGAGAGAAAAAAACCCTTGAAAAAACACAGCTTCAGAACTGAGAGCCCACAGCCCTCAATGAGCTGAAGCTGAAAGTTCATGTAATCACTGCTTCGGGCTCCCGTCAGAGTCAGAGGATGTCAGTTTACACACTGGTTATACGTTTAATCTTGCTTTAGTGGCTGCAATGAAGTCAAAAGTTTTTACTGTTTGGGAGGTTTTTTGAGTGGAGGCCAATACCACATGTGGGGAGAGAGGGCTTGCTTCCATTCCACAGACCCGAAATAATCAGTACCCCAGCACGAGGTTCACTTGGTTCAGATGCACTGTAGGCCAAAACTTCTTTCATAGCCCTGGACTTCTGTTCTGGATATTCATCAGAGGTGTGAGCATGGACATTTCTGAAGCAAGTACTGACATTATCAATCACAGCAGCCCCCGAGCTAGTGATCTGATTTTCAAAGTGGTGAAATGAAAGCGGCTGGTGCTTTTTCACCTCTGAACATCAGACAGTGTGCTCACAGCCTTCTCTGGATGGAGGCATTTGATATTGGCCACTGTTTTGAAAATTGTTCCCTTTTGCGATGTTATGAACATGAATGCAAAAACCGAAGCACTGCTATCATTTGCCATAAGAAGCAGTGAATATCCACTTACCACTGCTGCAACATAAACACATTAGTTATAAACGCAGACAATTGACTGTCATTGATGTCATTGTATTCATTATTATGGATTTCTTTCCCTACTGTGGAAATCAGTATATTTGGGGATCTTAATGGAAACAGTGCCATTTGGATATGCATAAAATTGTAGATCTTGCAACACAGTCCTCTAACTGCAGATTTTGGAAAACTTTTCCTCTCCTAAAACCCAATGTTGCCAGTGATGGGTCTGTGAAATGCAAACATCATTTACTGTGTAGCAGAGCATGGCTCAGGAAATCTTCCAGTGCCATTTGTCCGCTTTGCAGATGCAGCAGTGTTCACTTTCTCCACTTGCTCAGGAGCCTGAACTTCACCACCACAGATGAAAGAACAGATACTTTACAGTCAAGCACCCACTTCACATTGCACAGGCCCTGGTGTGGTTCAGAAGAAGCAGTGCATGCCATGTGAGTGCTGCCTGCATCGTCTGGGCAGAGAAGAGACTATTCCCCCACGTGATGTGTAACACCCTCAGCAAAGCCTGGGCTGGATGATGGCAGCCTTGCTCCCATGGATGAGCAATAGTTTCACAGAAAGCACTGGGTGGCAGAATCGGACTCTGACTGTAGCCACCTCTTCCCAGGTGACCTGCACATCAGAAATGGGTTTTTTTAATTAAGAACCTGTCAAGCACATTTTAAATACATGCAGAGATATTTTTCAGCCTGGCCACAGCCAGTTTAAGCCATGGAGGGGAACTTCTGTGGGCTGCAGAACAAGTGGGTGGTTTTCAAAAGCCTCTCCATAGTCTGATGCCTAACAACGGGTAAGTTTATTAGCCTTTCCACACATGAGGCATAGCGTCTGTTTCCGTCCAGCATGGACAAACTGAATTGCCTCAAAGACCGCTGACCCCTCTGTCAAAAGTCATTGGCAGCATGTCAGCAGGATCAAACCCTGCTGTGGGACTTGTGGAAGGAGCAACCTGCCACACGCACCCTCACCCAGGGTTGAATAAACCTCACTTCTTTAGGAATTCAGATTCAAAATATATTTGACTTTTGCCCTCTTTATATTATGCATTTCATTCAGCTCTGCTTCAATCACTGTTCGCCAGTGTTCCCTGCTCTTGTGAGGCTTGAGAAGTCATAAATATGGCAGCTCCCTTTGAGCGTTAATGCTGGATGCCGTCCATGACTGCTGAGCTGCAATATGCGAGCCAGCGATACCACAAAGCGAGAGTTTATATTCCTTCCCTATTACATATTTTTAGTGTATAAATCCACAGAGCAGAAGAAATTTACAGGGGAGTGAGTGGTCATGGGGAAAGCAATCTGCATATAAAGCAGTGGCAGATACCTTTTTCTTCCTGGAACTCCTGTAGGTAAGTTTCACACCAGGCGGAACGAAACCTTCAGCCACTGGTGGGGTTTTTTTTCGCGCCTGAGTTAAGGGCATGGGGACTAAGTGACATTTTTTATCCATTATTCATTTAGCAATGGCTCCGGCGAGCAACTTAATGTCATATGTTTTTTCACTTACATGAATTGCAATAGACTCTTTTCTTCTTCAAGCCTGCCTGCACTGGGAAAATTATCTAAGTTGTTTGGCATAGCTTAAACTGTTTGGGGGATGCAGCAAAGACCTGACTGTAAACAGCTTGAGGTAAGTGATCCGTTTTTACTGATGTGGTTTCAGACTGTGGCCTGAACTACACCTACTGTGGCGTAACAATACCTACTAAAAACTGAATAATTATACCACTACTTAAACCAAAAATCATAGAATCATGGGCTGGAAGGGACCTTAAAGCTCATCTAGTTCCAACCCCCTGCCATGGGGAGGGACACCTTCCGCTTGACCAGGTTGCTCAAAGCCCCGTCCAACCTGGCCTTGAACACTGCCAGGGATGGAGTATCCACAATTAATATGTTGGCTTTCTTGAAATACACAATATCTATCTATCTCCATTGGGCTGAAATTACTTCTATTCCCCAAATTTCTCATTCTCCCTTGAAAGGACTAGCTTTCACTGGGACATTAGAGTCTTTCTTCCTTTGTTTCCCTAACCTCCTTTAAACCTGGTATTTTAAGTCAGTGTATCACTAACAAACCCAGATGAGATTTTCAGTGCAGCCTTTACTGACAGAATCAAAATTACGTGAAGTATAGCATTTTGAGGCACTGATCTGTATGCAGTCAAGAGAAGGTAGATTCTGATCTGGCCAGGTGAAATGCTCACGGTTAAATCACATCACTTGCAAGGCTCTGTGCAACCTTTGCACACCTGGCCAGGTGAAATGCTCCCAGTTAAATCGCATCACAGGCTCTGTGCAACCTTTGTACACTAATAAAACTGAGGGGCTGGAAAGAGAAAATTTCACTTTCTGGGTCTAAGAGGAAGGATGTGAATTAAACCACAGCTGAAAACATGGAGCAGAAAACCTTGGTGGATCCCCAGGAGACAGAAATGGTAGATCGTTTGTTGAAGGAAGGCGGCTGAGGAGGAGGAAGAGAGGTGCTACACAGAAGGGAACATTCATCTCTGCATTCAAGACCTCTTGGTCCTGACATGAGAAGCAACTGAGTCATTTGATGTGGTGGATTAAAAATTATCCCATAGGCATCAAGGCACATTTTCTGAAGACTAGTGAGATTTGCTGCATTTCAGCTGGAGTCAGATGCACATGCTTCACTACTTTAGACAGTCTCCAAAAATAGTAGAAGCAAGGTGGGATGTTAAAGCATGAGTCCAAGTCCTTGTGCAAGAACACTTCCCTCAGCGTGGGATGAATTCCTGCCTCAAGGCAAGGTACTGGCCAGGTAAAGGTAGCAGAGATCATGCCCAAGGGGCCATTGTCAGTTGGATGTGCTCTGCCCATGTCCTGGGAGCACCAGAAGACTGTGCTTTTCCTGCAGCTTCTGCCTCCTCTCCCTGCTGGAGTTCTCACACAGAGGGGCAGGGGCTGTGTTTCACAACGTGCCTGGGATGTGGCCACAGGCAAGAGGAGAAGGAAGGCAGAGAAAATGCCATTGCCCTCATAGGAACTGATCCAGGGGTCCCTGAGAAACTGAGGGGCATACGGTCATATGAAGAGGCGTTCGGTCCGTTTCAGAGGAGGGAGAGAGGCTCCTTCGAAGCAGAAATGGGCTGTATTTCCCCTCAGTGCTCTCCTATCTTCTCAGGTGGGCTGTGGCCTCATCTCAGGCCATCCCTGGAGTGGGTCTGGCTTCCAGGGTCCCCAGGCCTATGCCAGAGCTTTAGAGGATGGTAAGAGGTAATTGGAGCTGTTCACCTACCTCTGCAAAAA
>NW_009942313.1:51462-54983 GCF_000696875.1 Nestor notabilis | reverse complement strand
TCCCTACACTTTTTCTTTCCAGGGCTAGACATAAAGGAGATTCAGTAGTCTGTTGGCAAGACTGTGATCCCTGGTTTACATCAGCTGGTGAGGAGGAACTCTCCGTGTAGTGGAAGGCACTAACTTTTTCACATATCCATATCTTCTCTCTGCTTAGGAGGATGCCTGATTCCCAGGCTGGAGTTTCTGGCTGTCAAGTGACCCAGCACAGGACCCTGCCCTTGATGCTGTGAAAATCCCTGGAAGAAAATGCTTATCTATTTCCAGAGCCAAACCAGCCTTACACCGGAGGCTTAAAGCTAGGTGCCCAAAGTTAGGCCATGCAAAGGTCTCCTTTGAGCTCTGCATTGAGTGTAAAGGATACCTGAGAGCACACATTACCTTTCCATCACACCAGAATTAGTTTCTGTGCAAAACATTTTTGAACTTGCAGAGACTAGAGGGTGTCATGTCCACCCTTTTCTTGCCTCCAAGAAGCTAAAATTCTCACATAAAATTCAAGCTAAGACGGTTTTGGTTGTATAACCATTAAAAAGCATGCTGAATGATGAGGCAAAAAAACCCCTTATGTCTTCTGAGTAATGATTGTACGTGGTCCTCAGTGCTAAACTGTCCATGTTGTCTTCCATCTAATGAAGTCTAGTCTCTGTCTCTACCAAACATTTAACTAAACTCCGGGCTTTACACATTACCTTTAGTTTATTAGTACTCCAATTGGAGGAGAACTACCTCATCAGTTTTTTCAAGGCACTTCTGGTGTCTCTCCAGGTGGCTTTATCACCCACAGTGTAGATGCTCTCAGAACTGGTGGCCGAAACACAGCTCCTGTGCCCTCCTCAGTTGGACTGGGGGCCGGGGGCCAGGAGGTGAGACTGACCACAGTGACAAGGGCAACAGGCACCTCTGATCCCTGCACAGCCTCTGCTCACGTTCAGGTCTGGGCTAGTTCAGGTCTCCCTATGCAGTCAGGCAGCCCATGGGCAGCGTGATACAAATCATGAACAGCGCCACAAAACTTCCTCGTTTCCTCCAAGGCAGACAGATGTGTAGGGTTTGTTTGGGAGGGGATTTTTGGTCTTAGAAGCCTGCAGCTTGCTCATTCACCAGCACAGGGTTTGATGACCCCTACCTGCCAGTGTTGTTTCCTCTCTTATAGTTACACTGGCTGGTCGTGGTGCCCAGCTGGCAAGCTAAGGAGAAACCCTCCAAAGAGAGGGTGTGCTGGAGCCAAAGGAGTCTTGCAATGATAAGGAAGCCTGTGTCTTGTGTCACCTCCATTTTTAATATAGTCAGGTGTCCCCCTGGAGAGTCTGGGTCTCCCCCTGACTACATGTTAGGCAATATATTCCCATAGCACACAGTAATATGGGAGTGTGAACCCCTTTTGAGGCTCTGATGGAAGCTGCCTTGTCTTCCCATCCTGGACACAGGGAAGGGCCAGATGCAATCAAAGATCAAGCTTTTTTCCAGCATTTGGGCTGCTGTCAGAGCTACCAGAGTCTCCTGCAGAGTCCTAAACGGTGGTACAACTCCAGCCATGGTCCCATGAGAAATGGGGTCATAGGTGACCCCGCCCTGCCACAAGCAGGCATCCACATAGCCAAAGCAGGGAATGGTAGCAGCATACCAGTGTTGGCCCCCCAAAAGAGAGCATGTCCTCTCCAAACAGAAGGTAGGTTGCAATAAGCCATAAGTGGGAATCTGAAGCACCCAGTGTTGACAACATAGTATCAACTATAGACCACTGAAGAGCAAAAGCAAAAGAGTGAAAACACTGCTATAAATGTAAATGCAAATTCCATTAAATACTTACATTTAGTTCCATTCTTCCCCTTCCAGCGAAAGGTTTGGTGGCAGGCAAGCTTCTGATGGCCAGCTTGCATTCACACTGATTATATGTGAGTTTTGATCTGTTACAAATATGAATTAGTCCATAGCCAGGTATTGTTTTAACTTAATTGTTTACATACTAACTGGGGACAGATCGCATACAACATTGGCTTTATTTAGCAATTCTTACTTTAAGTCTTTCTGATTAGGAAACAAAATGTTACATTGTGAGGGTTCTTTTTCCCCCCGTGTCCTATAATATTTTACTTTGATTAAAGCTGTACTGAGATGAAATTGCACATCTCACACAAAAAGCAATTTACCTTTCCTCTTATTGAAGTTAACCATACTTATTTGTCGTAGCATAATGTATTTTTCTCGCTGCATTCTAACTGCAGTTCTTTATCATATGAACCAAGTTAGATTTAATCAAATTCACTTTGTGTTATGAATTTTAAGACATTCGTTCAATTAGTTGGAATAAAAGCAGAACATTTGGAAGGAAGATTAAAGGTGAAAAATGATGCTGGTGAGCTGGGCATCCAGTGCTCCTTCTGCACCTTTCTCACGCCAAACCATTTCTTGTGCTTACAAAGACTCCCTGATCTTTTTTTTTCCTTCTCCCATCCTGTTTCTCAGATTGCTGCTGATGTTTGTGGGATGGGGAAGATAAAAGTCATTTTATCAGGTTGCAACACCTGGGTGTGTGTAAGACCTGACTGGTTTTCCTCCTGCTGTGCCTGTCACAAGCATTTTCTGGGCACCGATGGACAATGATGGGACCACATTCATGCTGTGGCATTTTTTAATGTATTGGAATCAGCAGGGAAGCCACAGTGCAGCTCCCCTCTTGCACTCTGGTCTTAGCAGCGCTCCTTGACTGCTTTCCTGTCACTCCCCTTTTTGCCTCCGGGTAGGAAAATTGCCATCACTCACTCACGTTTGCTTTTCAGACCTGGGTGTGATGCTCAGGGAGCTGAAGGACCGAGGAAGCTAGTCAGCTCCTAATACCCCTTTCCAGCAAGCAAACTATTTTGTCCTCTCACCCTTTCCATTGCTTCCCTCTAAAATGGCTTATTTGCATATGTACCAAGTATTTTGGGGGTATTGGGAGGTTTTTACTGTGTTGCCTGGTGCACTGACTGCAATATCCACTAATTATTATTAGCATATTACCTTTATTTTCATGCTTGTTGTTACTATGTCTTAGGTCTCTAATTTTCCTCACCTGGGAATTCTTGACTAACTCAGTTTAAGCTCACCAGCACGAGTGATTTGAAAAGGCCATTGTAAAATAATACAGAGAAATAAAAACGTCTTGGTGCAGTCAGACTCCACTCCCTCAACTGAAAAGTGCGGTGTTTTCACATTTTGAGACAGTTTCTCAGACGGCCAGACAAGGTGACATTAAACAAATCATGCTAATTACAACACAGTTTATGTAGAGAGATTTTACTGGCCTGCTAATACTTGGCAGGAGCTGACAATTACAAATGTTTCCAAAAAGAGCATTTCCAGCATTAACTTTGTGGTTCTTAGGGAAATGGAATAATGGAGCCTGTTAGGCTTCCCTTGTGCTAAGGGAAGCAGAGTCCAGTTTAAGCACAAAAGCAGGTCTCAGAGACCTGAGTTCGGGTCATGGGTTTCAGAGTTGCACAGGTTGGCCCCAGGCAGATCACTCCTGAATGCAC
>NW_009942313.1:0-51431 GCF_000696875.1 Nestor notabilis | reverse complement strand
AGCAGGAATCTGTGTGATCCCTGGAAGCTTTGCGTCTCTCTGGCTATCCAATGCCAAGTGTCCTGCTGTGTGTGCACCATCCCCAGAGGTGCAGATAAGGCATTGCCATTCTAGTCTGGGGACATTTTGCATGGTTGATGGTGCATCACACAACAGAGGGTAAGATCACACCCTTTGTGCATTAGCCGACTCATTAACAGAACAAGGATTAAAAACTTATCTGTAAAACTTGCCAACAGCAACACAAAATTGGTTTCCCAGGATCATGTAAGGCACTTTAAGCTTAAACTTCAGAGATAGGTAAGGCTTTGCCTCCTATTCACTTAGCTTAAATCATCATGTAAGATGCTACTTCCCCCCGGTCATCCTCAGCTAGTGGTTACCTTCACCTTCAGAGAACTGAGAAAAGGGTATGGGGCACCCACTCCCCACTCACATTGGTGCTTACACCATAGTTTAAATGCTGTGGTTTACAAGAAGCCATCTTGTACTGGAAGGTGTTCAGATGCATCATGCTGGTGTTGCTGCAGGGACAGCTGCAGCCTGCTAACAGCAAAAGGCTTTGGGGCAAGGCCAGGGGAAGAAAAAAGGGGGAGAAAGCTGGTAATAGCCTCTCACTGCAGGGGTTTACCAAATGCGTCCCTACCAGTGCCATCTAGCCAGAGCTCCATTTGGTGCAGTGGCCACTGACCATGTATGGGAAGGCAAAGCTCCAGGGATGGACTCCTAATTCAAGGGGGAGTGAGGTGGCATGGGGAAGAGTCCTCAAAAACCTGCTGCACAATGCTGAGTGAGCTGCAACCCTTCCTCTGTCTTGTCTGGGACAGCCAGAAAGAGAAGCCAATCAGATAATCAGCCCACTCTCTGGAACAGCAGAAATGCCCTAGCAAGCTCTTCCTCTTGTGCTCAAAGGAGGACCGTGCGAATAAATGTGATCTGGAGTTTCTCAGATAGGCTGGTGGGTGGGATGCCTCACTCTGGAGCTGGGTTCCAATCCTCCTCCAAAGCAAGCTGAACTCAACTCTGAATTGGTAGCTGAACACAGGGCTTCCAGCACTCAGTGTTCCAGCATTCCTCTCTGGCAAAGCATGAGACTGAGAAAGTCCTTCATCAGAGTAAACATTACTGAGCAACAACTAAAAACATCGGTGTTATCAGCACTGTTCCCAGACTGAAAGTCAAAACCACAGCACTGCACCAGCTACTAAGAAGGAGAAAAAATGACTGCTGTAGCTGAACCCAGGACACTGGGTTATCCTCATTCTCCCACCGTCATTTGTATAGCCTGTGCCTAGCTTTGGTATCCCTTGGCAATGCCTATAAGCATGGGCATACCTCTGCAGAGCTTGGGAATCTTTTTTCCTGGTCTTATGCTTTGCTCTGAGGAAGGTTTGTAAGCAACTCAAAGGCTTACTCAAAGTTCTCCAAGGCCTTTGTGCTGCCACTTACGGAAATAACCCAGGACATAAGCTGTATTTTTGAGAGAGTCACCTCTACTCTAAATGACAGATTTAGCATCAGCTGGAGATAGGAAAACCTTAATGGTCCTTGGTGGAGGTGGTACTTTTTGCATGCATAAAGGAAATGCAAACTCCTGCCCTGCATAACAGGACTATTAAGTCGTGCAGTGCTTGCACATCCAGCGAGTATCCCGTTGGAGCTGTTGCCTGTGTCTCAGAGTGATTTGCAAAAGTTGTATAGAAGAGGTGTGGGGGAGCAGGGTAGTACAAAGGGTAAAGCTTCCACGGGGAATGCAGCCTCCTGGCCTCACAAGCCATAGGAATTCCTGAAAACTGATGATGATCAGTACCTCACCTCAGCAACCTCTGGGAGTTACACCTGAGTACCAGCAGATGCTCTCCTGTGGTGGTGACACACAGATCTAATCTTCCTTTACAGCTGCACCTGATGGTATATGTGACTGTTACTTGTCTGCGTACAGGCACTTTTTCACGCTTGACTCACAGTTAGTACAGCACCACAAGCCAACAGTGCCCCTGGTTACATGGAAATTCAGTAGGATTGAAAACACGTATAGCAGGGGAGAGAAATAGGCCAGAAGAGTAATTTCAAGCAGATGTTGGTGATAGCTGCTAGTAGGAACAGTAAGCTATCAAAAGGAAATAGATATATATATCTTCAGAATAAAAAACAGCATCTGCACCTGAAGAGGGTTTGGTGATTGCTAAATGGCTCTGTAAGCAAGAGAAAAGCTTTATGGACAGAAGGTTTTGCATCAAGCAGTTGTTGTTTACACCTGAATCTGGAGTACAAATAAAGCCATCGCTCTTTACTGCCAATCCTCCTCTAATCTAAGACAGTGCAGCCTATGGAGCTGCATGACAGCACTCCTTGCAATTGTTCTTTGTAGGTGTAGCTTTTATACACATTTGCTAACAGTTGTCCAGGTCAACTCACATGCTGAGTCCCATTTAATGCAACAAAGCAACGTTAAGTAAAGCAAGGAGGGCATTATTCAGAAAGGGGAAGCTTGGCCTTGGATGGAAAAAGGAGAACATTGAGTTAATTTTCTGGTTTGAATTATCCTGCAGACAAGTTCAGCTTTTTCCACTGAATGTCAGGGAACCCCAGGGAGACGGGCCACCATGGACAGAAGCTTCCTTGTGCTGCTGCATTACTTGCCTTCCATTTGACAGGCAGCAATTACAGTCCCATAGACTGACAGGGTAAAAAAATGAAGCCTAAATTGTAAAACACTATAAAACATTAGGTCTAAAATCCAACCATTTTCTCCCTCCCCATTTCTGTTCCTTTTATACAACCACCAGCACCACCCGTTTCTCCTGTATCTTCTTCCTTGCTGAGTGTGATGGACGCATTCAGCCCCCTTAACCGAACCAGCAGCAGTTTGGTATGGGCTCCAAACAATGTAAAGACTTGAGCCATAACCAGGCCAAGAACTCCTCCAGGAACCCACAAAGAAGCAGAATGACCCAATGACCATCAATGCATATGAGCTTGGAACATTGGTCATGCAGTTAACCCATGGATAGCAGGTGTTTTTTCTAAGACTCTTATCAAGGAACAAAGTAAGTTGTGGGTACAAGGAGCCTCATGCATACCTTTCCCATCATACATAATTTGACTATAAGCCAGCCATTTTATCCCATAAATATGACAGCCTGTATAAGGCTACATGGCAGCCTACATAAGTGAGCCTTATTTGAGCTCTCCCTACTAGGCTGAGTGGCTGCATGGTGGTGATCTCCCCTTGATCTGTGACACCTCTCAAGGTTGCTCTTTGAGGCAGAGACCTTTCTACTCACAACAGATCTTTGGATGAGTCCAATTTGAGTTCTCCCTGAACTGCAGCTGGACTGAATGCCACAGTGACTTTCCGCTTGAGCTGGGATGCTGTCAAGGTTTGAGATCCCTTACCTGAGACTGAGAGATCCTTCCTTACCAAAGGTGGGGCAACCCCTTATTCTCAACAGATCCTCAATAAGTTGGTTATAGCATACTAAATAGTGAAATCCTTGTAGTTAGTTCCTTTAGACATAAACCATGGTCTAAGTCTGAGACTCAGACTGGACATGGTCACACCTAGGAGTGGATACTCCATCAGGAATATAAAAAAGCAAGAGGGGCTGCTCTGACGCTCATGACTCAATAGGAAGGTGTCCCTTACCCTTTTGCATCTTCCGTCTCTGTTTGAATCATTTTAGCTTGATTCCACCTCGATTTTCCTTTGTATGTTTCATTCATGTAGTAAGTAATAGAGTGAACCTTGACATCAAACTGGCAATTTATAAAAGTCACACTTTTATAAATTCATATTAAAACCACTCTTGCTAATACCTTTGATGGTGATTCTCTGAGGATCGTAAATCAGGGTTCATGACAAATTGGCATAGTTGGCAGGATGGAAAGTCATGGAAGAACAGCTAAAGGTGACAAGGGGACATATAAAGGATGGAAAATGAAAGGAATTATTTACAAAATGCTAGGCACCTGCCTAGAAGCTGCTTGACAGTTTAGGAAGAATAACAATAAAAAGGAACAGGACCTAAAGGAAGAAATAGAAGGCAGACAGGCAGCTGAATTAATACTGCCTTTGAAAATTGAGCAGCTGCAGAAACAGTTACAGGAAGAAAATGGAAACAAAAATCCTAAAGTTGACAGAAAAGGTTGATATTATGCTTTTGCGGGTTAGGAAATTAACTGTATCCCCTGAAGAATGTGATGGAAACATACTGGGTAACCCCAACGATAACAAACTGGAAGAAGATGATTCTTTTGTCTCCCTCAAATCCCCCTGAATATGAGCCTAGACCCATCATTAAAGCAGAACAATTTGAAGGACCTCGGGGTGGTGCTCCTCAATATATTGTACAAGTCACTCACTGGGATCTGGTACAATTGGCAATTTACAGGAAGCTTTAACAGAAAGCCAGGTGAAACTGAAACAGAGTATTTGTGGCAAGCCTTAGCAGTGGTGACCAAATAACACTGAGTGGAAATGAAGAAAACAGCTTTTGCAGTCCAGGAGTTTTCTTAAATTTAAGACCGGACCTGGCAAACGCATCCCATTCTATCACCAGCAGGGTAGCTTACTGGGCTGGGGGAATAGTGCTGTGGAGTAAGGGCAACCCTTTGCAGCTCCAGTAAGATCTCTTAACAAGCTCTCCACAGCCATCACAAAAGCTGCCTGCATACAAGCCATGCATAAATGGGAATCCAATGATATTCCAATATCTGCTGCCATTGATTATACAATGCTAAACCCCCTGCTTAGAGGAGCACTGGCAGTTCTTAAACCCTACTTAACTGCAAGATGGAATGAAATTAAAAGAGATACAGAACACAATGAGGGATTAGGCGATAATGATCTACATAACCAACTCCCTACCTGGGCAGAATTAATGCATGGCATTATAAACCATGCTTGCAAAATGGGGTGGGATGATCTGCTAGCCAGAAAATCAGACCCAAAACTCCAAACAGGAGATCATCGAGTGCAACAGTTGGAGCTAGACCAAGGGAGAATATGCCTAAGTGAATTGTGGAAGAAAGCATTGGCACTAGGCATTCCCAGGGATGGGATTCAGAGACAGCCTACTGGCATTATCCAAAATCTAATTCCAGTGTTTGAGAAACGTAATGATGGCAAATGGAGGGAGCATGTCGCAATTACTCCAGTGCCATCACCTGCTCCAAGAAAGTGATAACCCGTTTCTCCCCTTTAGGGAGGAATTGCAAATCATGAGGCCAAAAACCAAGTAATGACAAGACGGCAATTGGGCTTGCCTGTCAGACAAGTGAAATTCTGAAGAAAATTGATATATTTTGAGTCCAGTTGGTTCTTGATGGTAACTGAGGAAATTTCTAATTGATACTGGAGCACAAATTTCAATACTAATACAACAGGATGTACAACCAGACAGCAAAGACTTAAAGTCACTGGAGCGAATGGAGCAAGTGCTATCTGACAAACTGCAAAAGTTAATGTATGGGTCCTGGGTGAGAAGCACATGTTGCCCACTCTCTTTGCAGTTAAAGATCACAATAAAAACATTTTGCATTTCAATGTTCTGAATGGCCAAACTTGGTGTGTGCCAGACAGAACCATGTGGTCCTTTGGTTCAAATACTGACCCTAATCCTAATAGAAATCAGGAGGCTACGGTGCATGTACTCCACATAGCACCTGCATTCCCTGGTTCAAAGATCACTAATGTACTACAACACTCAATTTCTGCTGCTGCTGCAGGAAAGGGAATTTCTGAAATCATAGCTGATTTAGAGAAATGATAAATCATCTCCAGAGCTCACTCCCCATATAATTCACCAGTCTGGCCAGTCCGAAAACCAGATGGGAAATGGTGACTAACAATTGATTACTGGTGCTTAAATGCCAACACAGCTCCACTAACAGCTGCAGTACCCGCTGTTGCAACCCTAACAGCCAGTACAAGCAGCTGCACACCCCTGGATAGCAGCACTAGATGTAAAAGACATGTTCTTTATGTTCTCCTTACAAAAAGAGGATAAAAAGAAATTTGCTTTTATGTGGGACAGTATACAATATACCTTTAACAGACTCCCACAGGGAGTTCACCACAGTTGCTCATTCTGTGCTTGCTGAACTTTTTCTAACAAACAGTCTCACTTCCTCGGAATATGAAACTGTACCAATATATAGATAATATTCTAATTGCAGGATATTCCCCTAAAAAGGTAGGGGAAGTGGAAACAGCAGTGTGGCAAGCACTACATAAAACAGAAGTTGAGATCCCGCCTGAGATATGTCAGGGACCAAGAAGAGAAGTAAAATTTTGGGGTACTTACTGGACAGCAAGCAGTGTGGTGATTCCTCCAGATACCTCCAGATATTAAGAAAAACAGAACAGCTGCAGATGCCCCAATTTAGGAAAGAATTACAACAATTAATGGGAACTTTATGATATTGGAGGAAACATGTACCTGGATTTTCTTTCATTGCTCGCCCACTGTACTCATTCTTACAAAAGGGAAAACCATGGAGATGTAACCCAGAACATGAGGAGGCAGACAACACTAATACAGGAATTAAAAACATATCAGTCATTGGGACCAGTACACCCCCACGACCCTATTATAGCAGAATGGGGTTTTGTCGAAGGTGGTACTTCTTACTGTAACTCATTTCAAACTGGCCTTGAGGGACCAAACGGATCTTTATTATTCAGCTTGACTGCATTTAAAGAGACAGAACAGAGATACTCTGGGAGGGAAAAGGGACTTTTTTCCTTAGTCTGAACAGTAAAACAAGTTGAGAAAATACACCAGGAACAGCCTGTGCAAACCAGAGGACTATTTAATTTGCTAGAAGCAGCTGTAAAGGGAACTGCTCGCCCAGAGGGATTTGCACAAAAACCTATGGTTAGAAAATGGTATACCTACTTGACAGGAATTGCAGAGGAAATTAAATTAACCAGAGGACATACTTTAGCATTACAACAACCTTTTAAGCCCTCACCAATTTTAAATGCACCTTCCTCACCAAGAGGACACCAACAGAAGATACTTGGTTTGCTGATGCCTCAGCAAAAAGGATAAATGATAAATGGCAATACAAGGCTGCTGTATTGAACATTACCACTGGCAAACAAATAATAGAAGGTGAAAGTAATGCACAAGTAGGACAATTAGAAGCATTTCTTTTAGCAGCACAGATTGAAGCAAAAATCATGTAGACTTCAAGGCTGTGTGGGCTGGTGCCACATGATGGCTCTGTCACTGGGAATCCCTGAACTGGGAAGCAAACAGATCTCCGGTTTGGAGAACTCAAGACTGGCTATTATTATTAAATATACCCAGAATAACACCATTCAATATGGGATGGGTGAAAGCTCACACGAAGGACAATAAGCCAACCACAAACTGGAATCAAAAGGCGAATGAATTGATCAAAATTAGGAAGATAAAAAAATGGAGCTCCTTAAATCCTGAGTGTCAGTGGTTAGGAGAATGGCTACATAAAAACCTAGGTTATTAGGTAAAGAAGCAATTTATTTTGCTGCATAAAGCAAGGGTTGGCCCTTAGGCAGGAAAACTTGTGAAATTATTCTTATAAAACATCCTCAATGTAGATTAAAATTACACAAAAATCAATCTGCTAAAGCACCACCCCTACATATCAATCAAGGAAAAACTTTCTGGTCTACATGGTAAACTTATCCCACAGAGGTAATTCAAACCCTCTGTGGGATATCGTTATATCCTCACAGGAGCAGCAGTAGTCCCTGGTTTACTTACGGTAACTAAATGCCAAAAGGTGCAATGAACGAAATACAGTATGAGGGTTATCATCTTGGTTCTCAAGTCTACCTATCCTGATACCACCCACAGTGGCTCACAATTCTTATGCAAGGAGGTACAAGAATGGGCAAAACAAGGAGAAATTCAATGGGTATTCCACACCCCATATTAGCCTCAGTCAGATGAGATGGTAGAAAGGGCTAGTGGATTATTGAAAAACAGTCTTAAGCCACGGGTGGCCTACTGAGATACAACTTTCCAAAGTACTTCACCACTTGAACACTTGCTGTGGGCCCACTGGGAGCTCTGTGAGCTGAGCATTCTTTGCAAAAAACTGAACCTGATGCTCCACCTTCTGATGAAAGAAAGTATCTGGTGGCATTACAGCCAGGACAACCTGTTATGGTGAATTTACTACAAATTGGAACTGTGCCTATGATTCTAAACCTTGTGGCCCATTCACTTGGGAAGCTGCTACTAACAGTCGCAAAAAACATAGAATTCGTGAACAGTGGATTTTCCTTCTTTCTAATAGGGTAACCTGTCCGGAAAACCCCACCAAGACCAAAGTCTGCTTTACATTTTTGGAGTTGCAGTCTCCTTGAAGATGAAAGTAAAATACATCATCCTGCTGCTGTTGAAGTTTTTGGTAACACTTTCCCAGAAATGCCTTTCTGTCTCAATTGAATCATCAAACAAAAAATCAATAATGATTGTGTTAATATAGATGAGCCACCTTGCTATTAAACAGACAATGACACAAACCTGATTTCTGAAACCCAAACACGTGCTGACAAAATATATATCTGTTATGATTATTCTCAACAACTTTTACACACCATGTAGAAAATGCTGTAAATCATTGCTCAATACATGACATAGTGAAGGGACAATATGGCATTAAAATATCACACAGGTGGAACACTCTAAAGGGATGCAACATAATACTAGGAATAGTATCTCCCAGAATCATCAAACCCTCGGCACCAAAACTGCCAGGTCTGTGTTTGGCTTGAGGGAGGCAGCAAGTTATGCCGAGTTACCATGCTGTCTTCAACATCCCTGAAAGCTACCAGGAGCCTGTGGTGAGAAGGTGCCACTCAATGAAGGGGACACAAGAAGGGGACCAAGGGACTGAAGTCCTGCTGGTGCTCACTGGGTGCTCGCAGTGACTGGGAGGAGCACAGGCAGGTGGTGCGGAAGAAGGAAAGTCTGGGAGAGGCAAGGAAGAGGGGACCCAGGACCTTCCAGGAGGAAGAAGATGGAAAAGTAGAAAGGATTTGCCAGTTCTAGCAAGGGAAGGAGGTAGTGACGGTGGTAATAAGCCCTGAGCATCATTACACTGTGCTGGATCATCATAACACACTGTTGTCACAGCTAGGCTTTAAAAAAAATACAAGCTAGATCTCAGAAAAGATTGAAATTTTTTACTGTCTGCTGAGGACAGGAAGTTTGACCCTTTTCCTTTTCACTTCTCTCTGTAAGAAGGAGGACTCTGGTCACGTCTTCAGTCTTTTTCTAGAAATTAACATATGAGAAAACAATTCTTTCCAAGCTGCGTGACTCAAGGAACTGGGGCATTGGGTTAAAAATCAGAGGTCACAAACCTTATCACTAAGTGACAAGCACTAGCAAGTAGGGAATAAGATTTTCTCTTGACATGCCCCTTTAAGTTCTTGGTAGCCTGGGTTTTTTTTCAGAGATAGCTTTGATTTAGCAGCAGAGAACTGAGGTGGGAGCAACAGACCACATACTCCCCCGGATACTTTCCCTTTGTAGTTCTGTGTGACGCTGTCACTTAATCTTGGCTAGAAATGGGAACAGACAGCTTCTCTGTATGGGGACCATGGATATTTCCCATGCAGGCATTCACAGCCATCCATACACTTGAAGAGGCAATGGGAAAGAGGGTCCAGTCCCAGCTAGTGTGACTTCAAGAGACAGTCTCCAAGCAGATGTTAAGCAGGGGCTCACAGCCTGCTGCCTGGGCACACATGCAGCAAAACCCCAACAAACCCCAGACCCCCACCCCAGCTGTGAAGCACTGCAACATGCAGTGTTGTCCTACAGCAAGCTTCTGAGTTCAGCACTCAGAAACTCCTGACAAACAGCTAAAGTCTCCAAACTATGTGTAGACAAAATTTCTGGGTTGAAAAGAGCGTATTTCTAGAGAAATCTGGTCTGCATCCAAAGTAAAAAAAATCCCATTTCCCATTCAGACACCAAGTGATAGCCAGCCTCATCCTTCAGATCCACAAACGCAAACCCCAGGTCTCCATCTCCCTTAGTCTGAAAGCTAATTAGGGCATCTGCTGAAAATCCAGATAAAATCAAGCTCATCTTAATCTTTCATCCAATGAGACATTTAATGTATTTGAAAGTTTATCTCATCTTTTAAAATCACCTGTGGCTCCTTTTTAAAGTCTGAAATCATCACACCCATAAAAAATCTCTTTATGGAAGTTCAGCTTCTTGAAAATACATTAGAATAGGAAATAGCTGTATAGACAGATACACAGAATAAAACAGTCAGGGTGGCTTGCAGTGATGTATATTGGCTGTAAGGAAATATACCAGTGGTCCCCCACACAAAAACCACATTTCTACCACTATAGTATGCATTAAATGACACCTTTTAATGCATCTTTTTTTTACTCCAATAAGAAAAAGTGATTTTCTGGCTATCTCACTGCCTGAGCTGAACCCCAGGCTGTGTAGTGTCATCCGTGTCTCTGCAAATATTTCTGGTAGATTTCTTTCTAAGTACACTTCCTCCTAGCTGAAGCGATCAAAAGCAACAAATAAGAAATGATTTAAGTTTATTTCCTTGCTTGCATGTTTTCTGTCCCCTGAAATATATCTTACAAGCATGATGAATACGAACTGAAAGCAATAATCTTTAAATTCATAAAGATATATAAATTAGTCCTATGCTAGACTAAACTACGGATCTTTCCTTTAAAGGTAAAAAACACTTACTTTTCCATTTTACATCTGCTTGGGTTTTTTAAGACCATTGTATTTTCTGATATTCAATAGATCACCCAAAGCCACAGATATTCAAATAAATTCTCAAGCAAGTCTTCATCATTATTTGGAATTCTATTTTTTTCACAGCGGAAAAAAGCCAGTAATTTTTGTTAACTGTCTTCAACCAATGTTTAAGCTATTGATTACTCAATAGGTTTAAACAGTTAAAACCCCACTACATGTGAAGCAGCTTCTGATGTCACCAGGTACCACTGTCTAGAATCGTGCTGGCTCCATTCACCTTTTTCACCCCAGGAAGACAAAAGAACCCCCTCCAAGAGACGCTGTGACGCAGTATTGAAGAATTTCCCATCAGACTCAGCTAACAGAGACTCAGCAGGGCCCCTTGTTGTTGCCATTCCCTGGTTCAGGAGTGCTCTTGGTCTTGTGCTGAGGCACTTTGGGCCCCACATTGCACCCCCTATCACTGGGGGTTCCCTTCCCCTCTGCCCCACTGGGGGACACTGTTTGTCCTCTGTCTTCTTCCACTCAGGCTGGTATCCAGCATTTTCTGAGAACTTTCTGCTGACCGAGCTTCATCTGCACCTCAACAGTGGATTTATGTCTGCTTCTGCACGGCGTGCTGGCTGTACCAGCTCCAGTTTCCCACTCAGCAGCTCCTTCTGCTTGACCGTGGATGTCAAGGGAAGCAAGCCAGCCAGCCCTTTCTCTTTTCAGCTGTTTCCCAGCAAAAGAAACATTAACACATCAGACTGCCAGACAACACACCACAGAGATTCTCCAACATTTTGCTTCTTTTCTTCCTTTTTTCATGTCAAAAGGGGGGGTGACAGATTTCCAATGGGGGGTGGGATTTGTGCTGAGCAATGCTATGTTGACCTCTCTGACTTTTACACTTGAATGGGAAGGGCCCCTGAAGTGAGGCACTAAAGCCAATAGCTTATCCACAAAGCCCCTGCTTAACTAGTCTTTAAAAAATCAGAATTGTAATGTGTCAAGAGAAGAAAGAGAGATTTAAAATTATATACCTTTATAGCCATAAATTGCTCAAGAAAAAGAATTACAGGATAACGTGCAAAGGGTCAATTCAATAAGAGGAGGGAAAGCGACACCTAAGTTTCCTTGAATTCACTGGAAGGCAGCTGTGTTTGGTGCACTTGCTGCACATACATGTAGCTGGATAATTGCTAGGTTAGGAACCGAAATAGCAGCATGTGGGCATCATCCAAAGGAGCAAGCAGACACAGAGGAAAAACCATCACCAGCTCAGCCCTGGGCAAAGTTTCCCTGCATGCAGAGTGCATCAACTGTTTATTTCTGAAATTTACACTTTGTAAAGCATAAATAAGCAGAGATGATCAGCCTGGTCCCCCAGCAATGTACATACCCTCTGACAGATACTGCGTTAGGCTGTTTCTAATGAGTGCAGCCCCAGAAACGAGACTAGAGCCCTGCAGAATTAGAGCCCTGCAGGAGTTGAGTGCTCTCACATTGCATTTTTTAGAAAGCAGCTCAATTAATCTGAAGGTTAACTTAATTAAGTAAAGCTCACCTCTTTATCAGGCTCTTCTAGGCTTTTACATCATACCAGGTACTGTGGAGCCATTTATTAGGCCTTACAGCTTACCAGCTAGGTAAATATGTGCTTAAGCGTATTTCACAGAGGGTTCAGCCACAAACAGGACAGTTTGGCCCAAAGTTTTGAACCTCTGGCCTTCCGGAGTGCATAGGGGCATGAAGGAAAATCTGGGGCAGGGGAAGGAATCCCACAGCACTTGAAGGACTGCAAGGGAAGAAGGATACTGGAAATGAAGAGTCACTTGAAACACTGATGGGTGTTTGCCAAGTCCTAAACTGGGTGCTGCGTGTTCAGGGTTGTTCACCAAGGCTCATGAGGCTGGGCTTCACTGGAGAAAAACCAGAGTTACCCCCATTCCTGCAGCTGAGAGGCTGGGATGAGAAGGTGCCACTCGATGAAGGGGACACAAGAAGGGGATACCCATCAGTGGGTGTCAGCCCTGGCAAGGCAGTCACAGCGTAAACCCCACTGGAAACCCTATGTCAAACATGACTTGCACCACCTGCATGCAGCGAGCAAACCAAGTCACAGTGGGCCTGTGCTCTGGCACACATGCACATATTGGTGACGATGCAACATAGAGTCCAGTGCACGGATGCATGCATATGTGTGTTGGAGGCTGGGAGGAACTGCCTCTTGCTCTTATATGGTGGAGAAGGGAGCTTGTCCTGATGTCCTACAGTTACTGTAGGAAAATAAAACTAAAGGAATTGGACAAGGTCACCAAGATAGAGGAAAACAAATCTGAAAGGTTTTCAAGACATTCTGCCTCGAATCCATGTCCCAGTTACAGTCTTCCTGCCCGTACTCGCAGTCCCATGTTATAGTTCCTTATATAGTTCCCACTTTTCCTATAAAAGAACAAAACTAATGTAATATTTATTGTTACAACAAAAGCAATGCCATAGTCAGGCTAAGAAAACAATTGACTGAATGCTGATGTGTTTACTGAAAACTTAGTTCTGAAAACTTCATTCACCCACTGGGGACACTTGTCTTGTTACAGTGTCATTTCTGTTACAAGTATTTTTAAGGACAGATACTTCTGAGAATGAGAAGAGCCTGATGGCCTTGTGAATTTGGCATGCAAATTTGCCAGGCACATTCAACCTCTGTTTCCTAACCTATCATCTCTAATAAAAAAGAGAGAAGGAGAGATGTGAAGAGAGGAAGGGAGGAAACGTGGACCAAGAGCAGCACAAGGGGTTAGCAGAAGAGATATGAACTGTATATACATCACCAACACACTGTCCCTGTCTCTGCAATCCAGCAGTTCTGTACCTGCTTTGAAAATAAGTTCCCTGGTGCTGCTTAAATGCTGCATAGTCTCTCAAATACATCTCCCAATAAACCTATTTTCATTTTGTCTTAGTCTCAGCATTTTCAAAAATGCACCACCTCCCACCCAGCCTCAACCAGTCATATTAATCTTTTTTCATCTTACCTCACAGCTTCCTCAGCATTTTTTACACCTCTTTTCACGAATCAAAGTGGTTGCTTTAAAGACTGATTTTTCCTACATGCTGCTGTTTTGGAGGTAATGGCCTCAATTGTTGGTTAGGATCTTCCCTTTCCCCTAGTAGAACAGAGTCCATGTTTTAAGAACACATTTGCTCACTTTCATGTTCACATCTACCTCATTTTAAACTGCAAGCATTTGTCTTGAAAAAATGAGACCTGTGGTAGCCCCAACCTCCCCAAACTTTTCCTAGAGGAACATGCACTCTGAGGCAGGAGAGCAGCAGCCAGTACCCTGTGGAAATGAGAGTGTCTCTTTGCTGCCTAAGCTGCAGAGGTCTTGGGCTCACATGGATTTGAAACTTTCAGGAGGTTCCCAAATCTTAGCTATTTTTGAGGGACTGTAGATGATCTTTATTTCAGTATCACTTGTTTTCCTCTGCTCAAATTACATCACACGTGCTGTGAGCAGCCAAGCACAGCTAGTACAGCTCTGAATGGTGTGCTGGCTGTTTTTCCAAACCTTGAGCATTTGGCATGTGAAGTCACACTTGGCCAACCACACAGCAGAGGGCAATGATTAAAAAGTGTCCCCTAAAAAAGGAAGGACCCATTTTATTGGCAAACCACCAGCTGCAAGAGATTATGCTGAGGCTGTAAACAATGAAAGCATGACAAAAGTATATGTTTTGTTTCCCTCCTCAATACTTTTATTATGTTTGCTGTTATAAAAACCAATAACCTGCTGTTGTCCATCAGCTTCCTCATTCGTAGAAGACTTAAAGTCCCCTTGAGGTCTGAGTGGTTGACTCTAGTGAAGAGCCACATGGGTTTATGCAGACCTTTTCTGGCTCACTTGGAATGCCAGGAAAAACACTCAGGGTGGTGTGCCAGCAACCTGGAGTTGAGAAGTACATGCTGAGGTAGTCCTGTAAAGCAAAATAAAACACAGGAGTAGAGCCAGAGACACATTGTCAAAAGGAGAATAAGTGAAAATTTTTGCCAAGCAGTGTGGGACTGCCAAACCCACAAATGATTTGAGATTACCTCTCAGTTCATGGCTTAGAAAATGTAGTCTGTGTTAAGAGCTACACATGCTCCTAAGAACCCATAGTTTAGCCTAAAAGTCATTCTGATTGCTTCATACACTGGCCAGGATTTGGAGCAACAGGGAGGTGGGAGCAACAAATTGAGCTAGGGAAAAAAGAATGCAATCAACAGAAAATATACTTCAGAGCTCTGTGGTAGTGGAGATACTGGGTGCTACTAGCAGTCAGTAGGACTGATGCTGGGATACCCTTAGAAAAGTCAGCAGGTAATGAGAAACAGCATTAAGAACAAATCAAGGTGGGAAGAATGTACTGCTCTCTCTTCTGAGAGATTGTGGATGGAAAACTTGGAGAGCAATGGTGAAAATACGAAAAGAGGCCAAACAAACAAATTCCTTTAGAACCAGCAGAGTGTTTTTAAATCATGTCCTTTAATAATCTATTATTTGCATTACCATAACACAGCATTGCATTATTTGGGCGTGCAAACAATTGTTGAGTTCCCGACTTCTGCTGGAAAAAAATGATGACCTGGGGGAAAGAATTTCTGTAGTAAATACCTCAGCATGAATAATAAGATGAGGTTATTTAAGTGACAGCTCCTTGAAAAATTAGCCTAAGTTCCTAATAACTGTACTACATAGCTTAAAGAAATCTAATTTTATCTCTGCCTCCCACACAGTAAATCTCCCTATCACATTCTTTCCTTGCTTCATTGCTATTTCTTTGCTTAATAATCAGCTACTTAAAAGATTGAGGATAATGTTAATAATGGGCAAATTAGATACACAGAAAAGAAATGTTTTCTGTTCTTTTAGAAGTAGCCGGAATGACTGTCATTAAAACCAAAATCAAGGCTTAAGGAGGCAGCATAGAAACATAGGCAGGCTGCTGCGGAACAGGGCAAGGACTCTGGCTAGTGTTGGGCGCAAAACATTAGTCAGTGTTGCAATGGTAAAATATTTAACAACAGGAGCTTCACTCCCCTTCAGCACTTTTTCCCTATAAACTAATTAAGCTATAATATTATGAGCGCTTCCTTTCAGGCTAGGCTTCCCTTTCAGCATGACTACAGGCAGGCTGGGCAAAGCTGGGTTATTGCTGTGATTAAAAAACTGGCACTACATTTTGCCTCAGTCCCCTTTATTATTTTTTTTCAAGCTCTACACAAAGCCACTCACATGCCCAATGGCTCTGTCTCACTTCCAATTAAGTCAATGATAAAACTCCTATTGACTTAAATGGGAGCAGGTTTGCATCCCAAAGGCTAATAGTCAAGGCTTTTTAACAGACTACTAACAGGGAAAGCAGAGTTAGAAAATGTCCTCTTCTTCTCTTTTCTTAGGAGCAGTAATTCAAAGTGAATAGAGTAGGCATGTTCAGTTTGAAAGCATTTTCAGGGAGAAAAAATAGGTGGTGAGACTATTTATAATGCGGTGATTCAGCTCTTCTTATAATATGCGTGGATGGATCTGTTGCAGAGAAGGAGGCAGCACGTAACAAGAATTATCAGCTCTCCCTTTAAATAGTTTGTAAGCCCTTTCTTAGCCCTTACTATATTCAGGCCTTACTATATTACCTAGCCCATGCAGCATTGCACACCAGTGTTAAAATGTTCGGCCAATTAACTTGGTTATACTGGAGTCCACTGCTGAATAAAGAGCGAAAGTCCTGGCACACTCCAGCTGCTTCCTCAGCACCAGACTCCTGCTATGGACAGAGCCTATACAAGGCCCAGGAAGAAAGACAATTTAGTTTTTCTTTTTACAACATTGACAAATTAAGCAAAACGAAGAGATCAGATTAACAATGGCCACATTAGTGTTAATTCCTATTGCATGAATCCATATACTTTGTGGAAGTGGGGTTAGGGTAATCCACAAGTAAAAAGGCCTGGGGAGAGGGCTTTGGAGACAGCCTGGCAGGATGCCCAGCATTTAATTTCCACAAACCCTTCAAAGGTAGCTGCCTCCACTCAACCCAGTTTCCCCAGCATCTGTGTGATTCCCACTCCTCACAGAGGGCAGAAGTACCTGCACAGATGGGTAGCCCTTTGGGAGCAGTGGTTTGGGTGGTGGCAAACTGCTGGCAATGATAATCAGTTCTCCTTTCACCCTTCTCCCCTACCTCGCACCAGCAGAAGAAGAGGGATGCAGGCTGCAGAGAAACCCAGCACACAGGGTCTTTTGCACAGGGAGGACATTGCTACCACCAACTGGACATTGAAATCTGCTACCTTGCAGGGCCGTGTGCTGCAGTGAGCCAGTGTCTAGTGGATACTCAGCTCAATACTCACCTGGAGGGCTGCCATGGGAATTCTGCAGCTCTCTGCCTGGTGCCGCCCCATTATGTACAATGGAGTCATTCTGGGGAGGTTGACACCATGGAAAGTTTTGAATCTCCTACCAGCTGGATTTGATGTTTCTTCAGGATGCCCACGACAGCCACAGTTGTAACTGCACACCATGTGTGGGAACAGGGAAGCCTGTCCTGCCACAGTGTTAAAAGTATTTTCCGTCTATTCTGGGTATTGTTTGTTCATCAGCTGGTGGATGTGTTCCATCTGTAGTTACATCTTTCATCTCCATGCCTTTTCTACTCCTTGCTTTTCCCCTGCTAGCAGAATGGAAGGAAACATGTTTGCTTTTAGTGGTGTTAATATAAAATTCAAACAGAGAGCACTGAACTGTAGCACTGCCTGAGTAACCTGGTGCGATACACCACACAGGAGGGAGAGGTAAAGGGGACAGCTTTCGTGAATGACATTCAAGTTCAGCTTGCAGGTTTGCAACTCCTCTGAAAAACTAAAATGGCTCATGCAAGAAAGACTGGGAACAAACTTTCATGACCTATTACTCAAATGGGAAGCCAGGTGGCTCAGCAGAAGTTGATGGAGTTGCTCTGGATGAACACCAGGGTAACAGGCATCTATAGCATCAGCTCCCAAATGTTTGCACCTCTTCTCTCCTCAGGCCGTGATCTAGAGAGTACACCTGCACACACCCACACATGCACTGTTTTTGTCTCCTATTCTGCACCATTCTCCTTTCCAAACCTTTTTTGATTGTCATGGCTTCAAAACTCGAAACAGTTCCAGCCTCCTTCTCTAATTACAGCAGAGATTGTGGTTTTGCATTTCTGCACCAAATGCTGAGGGCCAATAGCATTCCAAACTGAAACAGTGGCTTGGTACAAGTACAAACTGCAAAACCTCTTGGAGGAGGAAGCAGTGCAGTCTTGGAAGCTGTGGGTCTGGGTCCCCTCCTCTTCCTCTCTCCTTTCCTTAGCCCCTGTCTCTTCCTTCCTCCCTCTCTCCCAGCCCCCTTAAAGGAGTATGACCTGTGCTGAGCACCTTTGCCCACTCCCATGCTGCGGATGCCCTAATCCCAGCACAGTCCCCTCCTGCTCCAGCTGCACTGCATGACCTACAGCCCCCCTCTGGCCCCATATATCTCAGACTTCTTCTCTGGCAGAGTCATGGTGAGGAAAAGATTTACCAAGGCATCACATAGGAAATCCTACCGATCTCCCTGCTGCTGTCAGCTCTGCCTCATCTTTGGAAAATAGAAACAGGAAAGAAAAGCATCAGAAGTCAGTGGGGAAAAATGTCCTCCCACAGCTAGCTAGCTTTGCAGGACAGTGAGAAAAGGGAAGAACTCTCCTCTGCTTTTCTGTTGCCACAGGCACCAATCTGACTCATGCTGTCACTCCCACTGGGATTTTGAATCAACCCTGTGTCAGAGTGATGGGATGGCTCTGCCAGATCTTGCCTTGCTCCCTTGCTCCAACTGCAGGGAGGAGAAATGTCCCCCGACCGGCCTGTCTTGCCCAGCCTGGCCACATTCAAGGAGTACTATGGGGACCCTCATGCAAACTGTGCCTCTTTGCCTCAGCTTAATTTACAGGGATACTCTATTTCCTGACTGCTGGAAGTTCACCCAAGGCTCCTAATGAACGTTTCCGCTGCATCATGACTACTGATAAACATTCCTCATTAAAGTACTAAATTAATCTCTGCTGAATATATGCGACACAGCCTGAAGCCCACCTCAATCTTCATTAACTGCATTGTTCTTGCAGCCAAGAGAAATAAGATTTATTTTAGTCAGTAAAGTGAACAAACACCACCTGTGATCCACTCAGGAAGCTGACCTGAGCTAGAAGGTGACATTTTTACTGTTCCTTTTTGACTACAATCAAGGCTAATGGTGCATGGATTATTATGCTCCCAGCAAAGCTGTCTTTTTCAGTCAAAAATGAGGTTTTTGTCAATTAAATTCTCAGTGAAACAAAAACACATGCACCATACATATAATAATTCAATTTAGAAAACATATTGAAAGAACGGAGCTTTAAAGAATGGTGCTGTAAAAGACAGATAAGAAATAAGAATTTTTTTGTGGCTTGACTGAATTGCCACTTTTGTTTGCATGCTCTACATAGCGATCACAGACTGAATCAGCCTGCAAATAAGAACAGCTCCTTTGCTTTCCAAGCAACTCACTGGCTGAAGTAACTTATATAGTGCCTGTCTGTATGGAGCTCTGACAGTAATTCATGTTTTGAAGAGGGATGGAGAAACTCAGTGAGCTACGTGGGACATTTAAAGCACAAACAGAGCTTAAATGAGGACAAGGATAGCTCTTTATTACATCTCTTTGTCACAGTTAATGCAACTCCTGGAAAATTCAGAGCCTGCAAGAGTGCGAGCTTTTTCCATACATGTCGCAAAGCACATTTTCTCCAGCAAAGTCAAACTGTATGTGCCAAGCAGACAATGCCTTCAAGATGTACTGTGCCTGAGTTCCTGCGCACAGCACGCAGTGTTAAAAATATAGTCAGGAATTACATATTAGAGCTTGAATTCTGTTACGTGCTCTTTGCCAGGACTGACTGAGGATCTGAGCCTTAATAGGGCTCAACAACCTAAATGCTCATTAAATCAGAGGGGGCTGAGGTTGCTCAGAGAAAGAGGAAGCAGAGAACAGATGAAATCACAAAAGGTTCTGGCATGCTTGGGATAAACTTTTAGATTTTGTGTCCTATACTCAGTCTCCTTCTCTATCACCATCTGGGAACACAAGATGAAATCAGAGACCCTATGAGGAGAGCTTAGGATGATTGCATCGACTTGTGCTCATCTGTGCAAGAAGCCAGACCAGTTGGGAATCACAAGCTCCGATTCAGGACCCAAAGGCTGTGTACACCTCATGTGACAGAAGAAGACAGAGGAAACAGCCTTCTGAAGGAATACTTTAGGTCTGTTCAGGACTAAGCTTTGGTCCATTACTTGAAGCAAATCTCATGAAGCAGATAGACAAATTATAGACAGCAAGACTAATGCTATAATGATTATTACTGTCAAAGGTACCTAACTCCTTCAGATTCCCTTGAAAATCCCTGTGCTGATGTATGTTGCACTGGCGGAGCACAGTAAGAGCTCTGACTAGCACAGGAAGAAAAAGCTCCCACAATTTTCACGCTTCATCTATGGTTTCCATAGCAGATTTGGCAACATCTTAAACCTTCCTCAGCCCTATACCTATTATCAGCTGCGTTATGTTACAGTGCTGCATTTTAATTGCTGTGTTTTCTGAGACAGAGGGAGCTGAATTTAAATATATCTCAAGCACCAGTAGTGATATTTAGAAAAGCTACTGTAATTAAGTATTCAGCCTTCACCAACAAATAAACTTCTCACTTGAGCAAATGGGTTCTCCGAAAAACACCTGAATGTTTGACAAAATTCCATTTTCTGTTATTTTAATATCATTAGGAGGCCTTGGCTTTCTTGATTGGTTGGGTGTGCATCTAAACTGCCAAGAAATTACCCATTTTCGATCACAGCTCTTTTCCTTTTATGAATGCAGACATTGACAGCTCTAACAAAGATGCTCAGCTAGGCAGCTTTTTCTCCTGTAAGAGAAATGAAATATTGCTGAGTTAAAACCACTAATTACAGTTTAGAATAACAATACTTCCTGGGGAAAAAAAAATAAAATTAAACTACACTTAACTACTGGGGGCTTTTTTCTTTAAACTAGGGGTTTGGCTACAGTCTGATGGCTAACTACTCACAAAAATCTTCCCAATTGCTACAGTCTAGCTGGTAGCTTCCAAAGCAAAAAAACACTCCTCTCCCACAGTATAGACAATATTTTTATGTTGAAGCATTTGCTTTGTATTTCCAGTGCAAAACTTAACGTATGTGATAGGAAGCAGGGAATTTTAATAAAGATCACTTAAAAAAAGACCCCAAGTACATGCTTCACATACAGTATTTTAGAAATATCTTGGAATTTTTACTAGCCCATATGGGATACTTTAGAAAGGGGGAAACCGTACATAAAATGATTAGACTGGAGTAAACTGATGCAACTGCAGAGATTTATGCCCAGACCTCCTCTCCTCTATACACAAGTGTTTTCTCATGAAGTGTTGTCCCTTCCGCTGTGACCGGGAAGTTTTTCTCACTCCCTTTTCCCTCAGAAAATATCTGAACATGACTTGTATGTGAGAATACTGGGAGATGGAGCTTCTCTAGCAAGAATTTTCAAACTAGCAGGTTTTGTGCTCCTGGGATTGAAAGAGATGCTGGAGGTAGAGACGCACACACACAGAGATGCAACAACTGGGCTATTCGACCCAATGGGAATTATCAGGGCGATGGATGGCGCTGGAGCATCGGTCTCCTGGGTTATTTTGCTACTTCTTTCTGCTGACTTGCACCAAAGATCAAGAGGACAAATGGAATAGCGTAAATGGCATTGAAAACTAAGCCAGGAGTACTGACCCAGAAGGCCATTTTCTGAACGAAAGCACTCTCATTTAAATGACAGCTACGCCAAGTGTGCAGGAAAAACTGAGCGTGATAAGAGAAATGAAGGTAAGAATATTTATTCACCTTTCTTATAACTACCTGTTTAGTTTTCCCATGGGAAATAGCAATCTAAAATGGACTACAAACCCACAATATTTATCATGTAAGGGAATCTGCAAAAAAAAAAATCTGTCTTGTAATGATCCAAGGACCAGCTCCTGCTATTCTTAACCCGTTGAGCAAAGCTTCATTTTGTGTGCATTGCCACTGAAATCAATGAACACAGAATGGGTCAAAGTCTGAATAATCACAGACAGTCTGGAAACACAGACTAAATTATTCAGATCTTACCCCAGAATTCAACTGTGTTTATTGCCACACAAGGAGACATGTCTTCACAGCTTCCTCAAATATGTTAAAATGGAAGGATCGGAATAAGAACATTTAAAATCACCCATATTATTTTAACAACTCAAATTAAAAATCCAGAGTCCTCTTCTGAGTGTTTCAGCAGCACACACATTATTTTTAACAGAGACATTCAAAACATTATATCCCAGTACATCCAGCCTAATGCAGTATTAAAGAGAAAGATTTCAGTTGAGTATACTTTAATACTTTATTAGATGGCACATGCTGGCATGCAATGTTTTAAACACGTGGCAAAGTTAAGGCAAAACAAAAAAATCATGTTGCAGCTTCTACTTGAGCTGAGGCTCACCCTGAAGTCAGCTGATGAAGTGAAACATTTGTCCCAGAGGAAAAAGAAAATAAAAATCAATGCTAACCATAGGCATATTTTCTGCTCAAAATGTGTGAGGCTACTTAATGCTATTTCTACTGAAAGCTCACACCTACAACTGCTGAAGTATAGAAGCAAAACTGTCGAATTTCAAAAAGGCAGATCATGAGATACTTGCAAACCATTTAGTGTTTAATTCAGTGATTCTAGTTGAATTTGCAGGAAGAAACCAAAAGACCAATGCCAGTGGCATTGTAAGTACAGTAACTTTTACTACCTGAATCAGATCTTTCAATCTACATTCAAGAACAGGCAGAAATCTGACATCTCTGGATCTAGCAGAAAGCTTCAATGGCTACTGTCAAGTGTCATGTTCATTCCTGAGTCTGCTTCTCTCAGATGTTCAGTGAAGTCCCATGCCTGTACCCGTCTCTCACTCTCTCTTTACACCTCTTTCATGCTGGTTTCTTCTACTTGTCTCAGACTCGGTTGAAAAGATGTGCCCCTCTGGCTGCAACACAAGACACGAGGGTTCAGAAAAGCTCCCATGTCCTGTGTTGTAGCCGGAGGTCTCACAATAGTTTAGAGCAAACCCCCTGGAGTGCAGGCTCCTTTCGCAGGCAGAGATCTTTTCCTGCACTTTTGAATTCAACCTATGTGTCAATCTGCGAAAAAGAAGGGGAGAAGAATGGAAATCAGGTGCTTATGGACAGCATGCAGATAACACTGTGTGCTGTTGCTACTGTCAACATCGCAAATGGAAAAACAACCCAAGTAGCTGCCAACATGGGGCAGAAAGGTCAAGTTCAGAGCTGGAGTTAAAAGCTGCCATTCGTTTGACCTCGACAAAGACATGCCAGCTCACAGCGGTTTGAATTAACCCTACTGCCTTTCCAGCATGATCTCCAGAACTTGAAGACTGAAAGCATTTCTTTGGCAAGTTTGCCAGCACCTAATCTTTCAATGGCAGATAAAGCTAAGCAAATAATTAGCAACTAATCATGTATAAAAAATTTCTGCCTTTTGTTTCTTGTTTGCAAATTGCCCTTACACAGATCACAACATTTCCAAATTTGTTATGCAGAATTATTTATGAATGCCTTCATAATTAATAATTCCAGGTCTGCAGATCACTCCTAAGGAGTCGTGAACATTTGCAAATTGCACTGCATTTCTTAATTATATAAACCATGTAAAAGTTATTCCTGATGAGGTTAGTTTTCTAATTAACTGACACTGTGGTCAAGACAGCACTTTGGTAAGCATTCAAACTTTTGAATTTAAAATGAGCCCTGTCAAGAATAGTTCCTGCTAACAAATCTCCATGCCGAAGATTCACAGAAAACAAGGCCTAGAAATGGTTCAGAAAGATAAATTGAAATTCACTTATGGATCCAAGTGGATATTCACTGGACAGCATGCTTTTTTACTGTTTGCTCAACTCAAGTCATAAATTAATGCTAATGAAAATATTCAGAGCTGTTGTTGAATATCTTATAAGCACAGTATTTACTTGTATGTGTTCTTTTCCTTATGGACTTACAATTCATCCCCAACTGAAATGCTCTGAGAAGCAGAACTTGAAAAGACTTTTATATATATATATATAAATGTCAATCCAGCGCTGTACTTTGCTGTGCATTACACTAATGATCAGCAATTGGGAGCCAGATATACAAGACAGATTATTGCTATCTCTGTTCAAAATATCTTTGGCAGATTTATTGCTTTTTTGTTCCTGAACCTCTACATAGCACTTTTATGCTGTCGCTACTTTGTTTGCTACTTTTGCTTCTCCCAAACAAACTCGAAGAAGCGGAAGAGATCATAAGGTCTACTTAGCTGCTATTTTTATGAAGATGACCCACGGAATACCTGTTCAGACACTCTGATGATTAAGTACTCACATGAATAGAATTTGGTAAGTTATATAAGCTGTTTGCTCTAAAAGGTTGAACTTCTTTTCAAAAGATTTTAAATTTTATTTTTTTGTTACTTTCCTGTCTACTTCAAATAAAACACATAGCTATCAGCTTTGCTCATTTCCAGACTTACCTTGCAAGGAATAAAGTACATTTGACCAGTCCCAGCTCATATTAGGCAAAGGACAAACCTATGAATTAAAAGATGTCTCCATACAAGTGCATCAAAAGGAATGCTCTCTATATTCTGCACAAGAACACGGCTCTTAAAGTTGTCTAATGATTGGCGCAACAACAGTTTTCAGCCATTAGTCTGCAACTTGAAGGACCCCCAAATCATGATGTGTATGTATTCTGAGAGTTTTGCTATAAATTATACAGTTTATATAGAAATTAGTTATTTCTAGCCACCTGCCTTTCTTTTCGCAGCTGCACAGCAAAAAAAACCCAACCATTTTTACATTCAGCATGAAAAAAAATCATGCCAAGTTCCATCTGTCTTACCAATTCTCTGAACTGTGCCTATATAGGCACTAACAGGAAATCAAAACACAGCGTACTAGAAACTTGGGACCCAGAATTAATCTGCTTTTTACAGAAAAAATATGTTCAGATAAAGCTAAAAGATTCACTGCATCCCTATTACAGCAAGGAAAATCAAGGTTTGAGCTGAAATTGCATCCTTAAAGATTTGCTGATGCCCTGTGGAAAAAGCGTGAAAATAATTTGGGTTAGAGCAGATTCTGCTTAATTAGTCTATATTTCCTTCTTTTGTGTCTCTTTGGTTTTGTTCACTAAAAGCTTTTCCAAAAGGAGTTAATCTGAGTTCAAAAGCCTCTCTGGAACAGTCTCATTGTCTGCTCTATGTGACGTCCCAAATAGGAAGCAGGATGCACTCACACTCCAGCCTGCTCTATATAATGCATCCTTTTTACCTGCTTTATACTACCAACAGGGGTAAGTGGATTTATGGATAAATGGGAAAACTGCTCATTCCTCAGGATTCGTTTCCCTAGTCTGACTGTACAATCATCTTTCACTCCATGGTTATAAACTTTGACTCATGAATGAATACTGATGGGATGGAGGGTGAGGGAGAGCTTTGCAAATCACCTCTTGGGTGGCATTTCACTCCCCTCTTCCCTGACTCGAGTGCGAAGCTGGTGCAGCAAGCTGCAGTGAATGATCATTAAAGTTTAGCCTCTCAGCTGAACTGGTCAGTGTAATCTTCACAGTGAGAAAAATCACGGGCAATATCATTAGCCAGACAGTCATTACTTCTATGGTTTGCATAAGGGACAAGAACGGATATAATGTGCTCATATGACTACAGACGTGTACAAGGGGTCCTTCCCCAAGGTAAGAGCTGCTATTCCAGACCCAGCCATCAAATCAAACTCTAAACTGGAGGTCTGAGAGGAATTCTTGATTTCCATGACCAAACTCGCCTTTAAAATCTGGTGGTGTGGCTGAACCCAAAATGAGAAGAGGGTCACTTTCCAGTTCCAGAAATACATCACAGGGATACTGAAGCCACAGAATGTGAATCTGAATTAGAGCCAGGGTGATTTGTCCTCATCTTCCAGCCATTAAATGCAAACTAGCACTTTCCTTTAGATCTGGATACTGCCTTCTCTGCCGATTACTATTGTTGGTGAAGGAAGACATTTCTTGCCATTGCTAGATTCAGTATTGTTTCCCAGCCCTCATTCTTTGTTACAATTTTTGAGTTTGTGATAAATACCCTTTTGTTCTTCTAATTAAATTTCACATCTGTTCCATACCAGTTCACCTTATTCTTTGAAAGGACAGTCTTGCTGGGGCACACTAAAAAATTCAGTCATTTTATAGAAAAATAAACGTAAGAATGTGTTATAATTTACCTAACCACTGTGAATTAATTTGGTGTTTAAGGTGACACTATACTAATTACATATTAACACATTAATGCAGCTGCAGGCTGTAATCATTTCCCTTTGAATGAACAGTGCACACTTCCACCAAAGTCCTCAAGAACTGTTCTGGAATGCAAGAAAGCAATAATCAATTCTCTTGTTGCTGCTACTACAGTACAAAGCAAAGAATTGCCTAACTTTATTTTTAAGAATATCAATCTCTGTTTATTATTAGTAAAACATTTTTGACAAACTCTGCCCCTGCATGAACACAAACTCTTGTTTTACTCAATAGGTACACATCAGCTCAGGCAGAACTTGGCTTTCGGTGATCTTATGCACTCCATGAGCCTAATCTTCTTCTAATTTGTATTCATCGTGAGATCTCCCTCATTCCAGACTCCAAAGCCTTGTAACCATGCAATCTGGGATGAGGCATCTGCAGCACATGTGGCGGTTCTCCTTGGCATGGTTGTGCACAAACTCTTATCAGTGGTGACCGTTAAACTTTAACTACCATAATCTGAAAGAGTAAAAGGGAGGCATTTACTTTTAAACATGGAGGGCTTTATATGATATTTTCCGAATTAAAGACTGCAATTTAAAATAATCCTGTAAATTGAAAATCTATTTCTGATGTGGCTGAAGGGGGCCTTCTAGACCTAACTGTCTTAAATATAGATTTTAAATCAATATGAGTAGCTTTGGAGCATTACCGTTCAAGGATTTTGTGCCACCACTGTTAAAGCATTATTAATTCATGTTCTTATCTTTCTCGTTTCATAAAGTGTAAGGGGTTTTTTTTGTGCAAGTCTATTAATGTAGGAACTATAATCCATCTTTTTCTATTTCACCTTGGTATTGTCTCCACAGATCAAAGTTAGATTATAACACAGAGTGAATTTCATAAATTATTTTGAATGATTTTAAAGAAAAAAAAGGAAAGGAGACAAAAATGCAGGTTAAAGTCAGAAGCACATCACACATCACACAATTTACCAAGAAGCAGTCAAGACTGCTTGAGGTAATCTGTTAAAACTCAGCAATAAAAAGTTTGTTTAATTTCTTAAGATGGCAGATGTCATAAAAAAAGAGGCTGATGCAAAAATAAAGCCTCCAGAGTCTGGCAGTTCTGTTCGGATGTCAATAAAAGATAATGTAACCTGTCAAATTTGCAAGCATGTTTTATCCAACCATGGCATTCTACCTTCACCACTCAAGCATTACCTTCCAAGAAACATCCGCATCTGCCTGATTATCCTGAAGTAATTCTGATGAAGAGAGCAGGTTGCAAATTAAAAGCATCTTTCTCTTCCTAGTTTTCTCTCTCTCCCCCCACCTCACTTTTTAATTCTTCATTTTTTACAGTTCAGGTAATTTTTTCTTGAAAGGTTAAGAAGCTAGCAATTATTTCAATGGCTCTTGCAGCTTTAGGGTAAGTGTCTCATCTGGCCTTTATTTTAAGGAGCTTCCTTCCCTTTGTGCTTCAAACTCGCTATCTCTTGTTGAACACTGCGGTTACTCTAGAGTTACAGTAGAGTGTTAACTTGGGAGATACTGAGTCTTGTTCCTGCTAGAGCATACAAACTGTGATACGGAGATGGCCTGCAGTTGCCATGGATGGATTGTCATGGTTTACACTCCGTTGAGCTGATGCTGCGCTACCAGACAAAATACTAAAGGCTGCTGGTGGTTTTATGCTGATTTAGATGTATTCCCTTCCGGGAAAGATTGTTGCTTTCCTGTATCCATTATGATTTTCCAAACATTTTGTATTCTACTAAGCCAGCCTCCCCATTCTTTCTCATTAGTTCACGCATTGTGACTTTGCAAAGTTTTGGAGGTTGCTTGACTATTTATTTCCATTGTATATGTTCAGGCCTGGAAAGAGGCCCAAAAAAAGCCCACAGTCTCAACAAATTGAGAGTTTATTTTGAGGCTTCTGCTGACAGCCCTCATCACTGAACTGAGAAAGTTTGCATCATATCCCCATGATATCTCTTTGTGTTGTTATGCTTGATGGATTCAATCATCCTGGCCACTGTGTTTCTGAAAAATCTGTCCAAATTCTGCATCAACCTCCAAAGAAAGTCTGAAAGTCAAAAGCTCTGTTACTTGCTTTTCAGCTGCACAGCAAACATGCATAAAACGCATGAATCAGTCAAGATCACAGCCGTTTCAGGAGTCCAGAAGGGTGGAGCATTGGGTCAAGGTAAAAATGTTTGTGCTAGTGATTCTCCAGCATCAGTATTTAGCAAACGTGTCCCTATGCAAGCATTCCCTCCTTAGGCAGAGCTGGTTTATGCTGTAAGGGGGCTGCAGTTCATTATCCAACAGCTCAGGTAGCACAGAGAAAGCCGATGTCCACAGACAGAACCAAAACTGAGCCAACCGTTAGTTCCTAAACAAAAAGTGTCTCTTTCTAAATCAAGGAAAAGAGAGGGGAAGCGGGTGCAGCACTTCCACTCACTGCAGAAGATCCTGCCAAACTGATGGCAGGATCAGAGTTTGGGAGAAAGGCTGTCACTACAAGCTCCATCTTGTCAGGCAGTGTCATCCTGCCATGGGCTTGTTCTTCATGGCCATGCCCTCCTTGGTGGGAAGCCACCAGCATGAGCCTGCTGCCATACGTGCGCACCCCACCACAAGGGGACGTTGTGGCTTGCAGGGTCAGGCTCCTTTGCCTCCCTGTTCCTGCAGCGTGAGGACGCACAAGGAGGCTGTCATTGTCATTATGACAGGCCATAGTTTTTTTCTCACTTCTTACTCAGCTCTGACTTGAGCTGTCCTTCTCCCACAGAAATGTGCTCGTGTAACAGAACCCATGTCCTGCTTGTGTGCACTTAACACAGTCTTTCCACTGCTTGCTGGCTAACAACTTACAAAGCCAAGTTAGGCAGTCACTTATTAAAACCAACCTAATTCATCAAACAAAATAGGACTGAGGAAAGGCACATGGCTATAACCATGGACTGATGTAAAAGTCTCATCTAGTGGTACTCTTCAGTGACACAGCGACCCTCAGACAAATGTCTCCACATGACATCTCTGGAGACATGCCACTGAATATTGCTTCCTTGAGATCTGGGCACCTATTACAGACATTTTATGTCTGTGACTGCTGCTGCTCACTAGCTTACCTATGCTTATACAGACAGTGGGGGGCAGAATCAGCAGCAAAAATACAATTTTAAATCTGGGACTGAACAGGCATCTGCTGAGAGATGTAAAAATCCTCTGCAGGTTTTAAGCTGGCGTCCAGAGGGCACCACAAAATAGGGTTGGACACAGCATGCCTGGTGTGCTGCACTAACATATAACAACGAGCCTTCCAGGTGCTATCAGCCCCTTGCAGCACTTGCCACATAGCTCCTCCCAGCCAGCCCCTGGATCCAAAGTGCAAATAACGCCTGTAAACTTCACCCCCCCAGGAGCTCATTTCCATATTCACTGTTAAACCCCTGTCAGTGTTGTCTGTGGTATGTAATTGAAACATGGTGAATAATGGAGCCGATGATGGATTTAGAGATGCTCTAAATTTGCCGGTCTGTAGGTGGTTTTGTCCACTGCTACTTCCTTCCAGTACTAAGCACTGACTGCTTCCAGAATTAAATACTCTATATGAAAAAATTGTTCCCACAGCACAACTGACAGAAATTTGAAATGATATAATAATAATGTACAGTCCATTTGCTGTCTAATGTATGTGTGGGATTGAATAGCTCTTTGCGATACATTCCCTTCTTGCTAAATTACTCTAACTTCAAACTGAATTAAAGTAGTTAGTTGCCACTATACCATTGAACTTTGATAGCTGGATCCATTCCAAAACTTGGGACTGCAGATGCTTTTCTTGGAGAAATGCACAAATAAGGGAAAAAGATAAGATTACCGAAAAAAAAAAAAAAAAAGAAGTCTTACTCCATTCTCTAAGCTCTGCTTCGTTCACCAGTCTGGAAAGTGCAAATAGAACTGCGGAATGCATATCAGCTGGAAATGTCCCACCAAGGAGGGAAGCTGTTGCACACATGTTCCCAGCCTCTTATTCCACTGCAGTAGAATCATAGAATAGTTAGGATTGGAAAGGACCTTAAGATCATCTAGTCCCGATCCCCCTGCCATGGGCAGGGATGCCTCACCCTAGACTTGTCCAACCTACAGTACAGCTACATCTCAGATTGTGGCTGTGTGTTTATCCATGTACCAATCAATATAATTAAGAACAAAACCCCTACTGGTAATTTTTGCTTACACGATGACTTGCCAGCAATGCTATGGCAAACCCATGTGGATATCTACTACTAAATTCAGTGCAACAGCATCTAACACCGTTAGCTCATGTCCTATTTTCCATTCGTGCCAGCCATGCTGAACTGTGTGGGAATATAACAAGCTATGGAACATATAAAATTATATTAAATTACTACACTATACAAGTATTGCACGTGGAATCCTACCCACAGGGCACACATTAGCTCTAGATTGGTTGCTGCTTAGGCGTGTTAGGCTGTAACTGGTACTAAGTCATGTACTCAGGCACAGACATTTACTAACGTGTCTACAGTCGACTACAGTATTTGCTTTTGAAGGGGTACCACTGTACCATGTTGGTGAAGGGTCAAAGTCAGTAGGAAACTGCACTGGACATGACTGACACCTGTCTGCTTAGCAGAGACCTCCTGTTTTATTGCATTTGCTTGGTAGTGAAGGATGCAGGCAGATACAGCCTGATGAAACCAGCTACCAGCGAATCACTCTGCTGTACTCTCCATGTCTTTGATTACTCTTTAATTCAATGAAATTTTGGTGCAAAGTCCTTCTGACTCTGAACGAGCACGAGTATGTCCATTCCAGTTCTTAAAAACATAAAAGACTATGCTACCATCCTGTCCATTGATGCCCTCTCGAGAACAAATGCACTCGCTTAAGGAAGGAATAACATTTGAGGCATTTTCTGAAGTTCAGAATACTGAAGTAGAGTATTCGAGCCCTTCATATACTTCAACGACTATTCTTGCTGCTAGCTGCAAAAGAAGAAGAAGAGACATGCAAAATAGCAAGTAACTAGTCTGAGGTCACAGAGACTGTGCCTACAGTGTCTGGCAAGGGAAACATCAAAGCTTAAATATTCCCAAAACTAAATGTATCCTCTGTAGAGGGTGAGCCCGAAAGCACATTTGCTGGTACAGCTGGGAAATGCCCTCCAGAGCATGTGCCCTAGCAAGAGCAGCACATTAGTGCGCGCCTTTCACAGACTGCTGCCTGCCGCCAAGACAGCCGCATGGAAGGAGGTGAAGAGGCAGCGAAGGACATCACCCTTGCACCTACTCTGTAGACAACCCTTCCAAAGTGTTGCAGATAGATCAAAGGCACTGAGCTTGTTCTCCGGTATATCATTTAATGCTTTTCCCATTTCCCAGAGTCAAAGGTGCTTTGAGTGGAAAACCTCAAATTTTGGGCAATTTTGGGGTCATCATGTTCAATATTGGGAATGAAATGAACAGAACACAAGTTTCCCAAAGATAGCCATGGAAGTGCAAATGGGAAAAGGGAAACAGAAAACACAGGAATCAAGTCTCTACACATTCCTTAAGGGAATCATTCAGCAGTATAGTTTTTGGTAGCTACAGGCGCCACTAGCTCTTCTCCAGTGTTCTTAATAAAAACCAGCTGCAACAAAAAATACTTTGGTTGGACTTTGTATTTAAGTTAATTAAAATGGCTTAGATTAATCAGGATCATGCATTTACAGAGAATGAATGCGCCATCTGTGTAAAGTGTCTCGGAATAAATCTAGATTAGAGCGTGTGGTCTGATTTTAATTCAAGTGAATCGGCTCTAAATTAATTTAAAGACAGTAAATGGTGACCAGAGCATGCTAAGAATGCTTAGCTCAGTGTGGGCTGAGCTCCAGAGCACAGGCTGCCCAGTGATAGCAAATGCAGTTGACTTGGATGCCAAGGGACGGCAGAGAAGTTTTTGGTCGGATGCAAAATGAACTTGGAGCTCTGTACACTTTCTACAGTCAGTCAGATGAGAGGACAGATCTGGAGGTTTAGAGCTATGCATATATGAGAGACAGCAAGAGTAACTGGTAGTTTTCAGTGAGACATCTGCAGTAGTCTGGACTGTCTCTGAGAAGTAGCATGAGATTGTGGGTGTGTATGATAATACAGCAATGGAATGTGATGCTGAGAGCTGACCCTTGGGACGGAGCTGGGGGTGAGCTATGCTGCTTTAGTTTTTGCTATCACTCCATTGCAGCAGGGCTAAACTCCACCAGGCACCAGCCTCTTGTCAGTTTCAACAGAAGAATATGTGCTTAAATTATCTTTGAGGATTTGTGTGTAAAAACAGTGTTACTGCCGTCATCCGTCAGTCCATGCAAGGAAGTCTCCATCATCAGCTTGGGAAATACTGCTTATAGAAGTGAGAGAAGAAGGCAGTCTGGGAAATTAGTAAAATAATATATTTTATAAGCAAAAAAAACCCCTCTACAATAAAGGGAATACTAGTATTCAGTAAATGAGGACTTGTATTTCTCATTAAGAGGCCATAGAGAGGTAAAATTAGCCCCTGTAGCTGTTCTAGTATTCAGACAGACAGATCACCTTTGTAGTCCCACATAAAAGAATGCAGGTAAAGGAGAAATTAACTACTAAATAAAAGCCTTCTCTGGGGTTCAAAAGTACAAAAAATTCTTCCTCCTGTAAATACTGTTTTTCTAGCTCGAATTTAAGTAAAAAGGAAAAGCAATCTCCATCACTCAAAATCAGCGCATTTACAAAACATATACAGAAACATGCTTTGCAACATGTGTCTTGTTATAAGCAGGGAAGCATCAAAATCCATAATAACAGCATTTAAAAGAGATCAATGTGGTATCTGCTATTTCAAAGGCAGAAAATTATTCTATTAAATTTCTGCTGGTAGTACTGCACTGGACAAAATACCCAAAACCAATAGTGGGTTTAGGCTCTCACACTTTATGTATTTTGCAACGTTCATGAGCTTCAGTCATGCCTTGTAAATCTTTAGTATCTACCTGTCCTTTGGCAAGGAGTTTCACAAGTCATCTATCTGTTGTGGGAAGAACAGAATGAGACACCCCTAGCTAGTGGGAAGTTATGGTGTCAGCCCACTGGCTGTCAGTGTTGTCATGTGCTCTGTTGGTAACTTGTAAATGGAACTATAGAGGAAAATAGTTTTGAAGTGTGATGATGAAGCAGTAGATGGTGATGGGTATTTGCAGAGACTAGTCTCCCTGCACGAGGGACATCAGAGGAGAAAGCATGGAAGCGTCCATCTGCAAACATCAGCAATCGTGGAAGATGGACTATAGGCTGGACCAACGTATTAGGTTACTTACAGGAAGATGGTACCTATGGCTGCTACAGACCTTCCCAGAATGGGTGGTTCTGTGAACATAGCACTGAAAATGGGCTTAGGTAGAGCAATACAGTGTCAGGCCGATTTTCAAATACAAGGCAAGACAGATACTGCTAGGCCAGGAAGAAGTCTGGAAAGTTGTATCTTTATTCCTTATCCTTTATGTAAGTGATCAATCATCCTGTTCCTTATTTCTGCAAGATCTGGAATGTTTGTGCATTCACAGAAGAGGCTAGACCAAAGCAGCAGCTCCCTTTTTCCCTTGAAACCTGTGTGAAGGCCCGTTTTGCTGCAATAAACTCTGACCCTTTTACAGTCAAATACAAATACAGCTATTCATGGCATCTATAAATGGCCTTGTCTTAGAGGAACGCTCAATACTGAAACCAATGACATTAAATCAAGTTAGAGACTGGATTTTTACATGCATCTGAGATAAAACATAGCAACTGCTATAGGGCCTTAGAAATTTGTAAGTTGATAGTAATTAATACCAGTCATTAACCTGGGAGCCACAGGGCTTATGGTGTCTGAAGGCCTCCACTGGGTGCTAATAAAGCCAGGCTTTTACATAAGGAACAGAGCAGTTATGGATAAAAGCTGTAGGATAGATGTGACAACCAGCAATTTTAACTTACCACCTGGAGCTTTATTTTTGAAAGCTTTTACTTCCCACTGATTGCAGCCTTCCAATTTTGTGTTGTCATGAAATAAATTACAAAAATTATCTTCCCTCCCCCCTCTTTTTTTGGCATGGTGCTTCATAGACAAAGCATCTAAAAAGCTTCTTTTTTTAACAGAATGAGTTAAGTGTTGCTGTCATGGTGATTATAAGAAGAAATCAGCACCAAATAGTAGCCTAGAAATCTGGGTACAGATTGAAAATTCTCACTCGCCAGGGTATTTGATCTGAGTCCTCTTCTAACTTATGTACGGAAGGGGTGGAAGGCTGGAGCAGAGAGGTCATTTTGAAAAGCAGATCTCTAACCCTTTTCCTGAAAGAGGACTGTCTAACTTACTAACTTGTCTAAGGGAGATCTAAAGGAGATCACTCCTAACAGGGAGGTGAACCTCTTCTTCTAAGCAGGGGTGTGAAGGAGCAGGCATCGTCATCCCTAAGGTGGCTGTAAGGGTGGTACCACTGTGCTGATCATTTTAAAGCTGTCCCATTTGACCAGGACCTCCCTATTTACCACTAAGGTAGTCTTGACTCTTGCATATACCAAGTCCTAACAGAATTTACTCACATTCATTGCTACATTTACTGCCCACTGAATTTATACTCTAAATAAGTATTCTAGACCAAGAGGTCTTGTTTGCTGACAGTGCAAATGCTTGATCATAATCATCATAAAAAGTCAGCAATGGACGGAAAGAGAAAACTTTTAAGAGCCATTGTGAATCTAGTAAAAAGATTTTCAATATTTAATTAAATATCTCCTATGTGTCACCCATAAGAGGACAAAGATGTTGAGGGATAACTAAGAGAACTAAAACAACAAAGCCATAATAAAATGCCTTACACAAAACCTGCAACTTATCTAGAGCAGATACAAAACTAGCAATAGCCTGTTAAGCACCTGACTAAAAGGCAAAGTCTTTGCTTCAGAAAAAGGTAGTGAGATCAAAGATGGAAAGTTTCTGCCATTAATGTCCCCCATGTCGGACTTGAGAAGTTAAACTGACCTCTTCCAGGGACATGGAGATGTAGGTTGTCACTTCAAACTGTTCTGTTCCCTACTAGGCAGGGCATTAAAGATTAGTCACATTTTACAGTCAGTGACACCAAGCTCTTTCATAGTGATCCACGTGCTATAAGTTATAATATATTATTTATAATATTTTAATCACCTAAAGTTCAGGGACCTCAAAGCGCATATTAATTAATGCCTATTTTAATTAGCTCTGCCTCAGAGAGAGGGAGAAGACAAACCTGTGCAGCTTTATTATCACTACACTCCAACACCATAATTAAACCCAGAACACACAACGTAATGCACATCAGGATTTAAAGCAGTGGAAGGTTGGTCATTACCATGGCACCTTCCACTCCTATAACTTCCTTTTTCCTTCACTCTTCTTTCCTCCCTATGTCTTTCTGTGAATGGCAGTTTCCACGAGGAAAAAGGTGAAAGATCTCTGTTCCTCATGGGCTAAACTCAGCTCTTTTTTGTAGTAACAGCATCATCTTCTGTGGAGTTATTCTATACTCCATTATACCTGGAAGAATATATTATTACGAGGAAAAATCTTTTTGTGCAGGTATCTCCACATGTAATTTTTTTTTCCTCTTTTTGGCTACCAGCCACTGTGGATCAGTCTGCAGGCATAGAAACCTCTGCTTTGCTGCCTTCAAGTATTCTGTCTCCTTCCCTGTCCAAGAATCCCTGAAGATACTTTATTTTAAATTTCACAGCTGCTGAATTCTGAAAGGGAAAAAATGGGTTCTTCATATTTTCTGGCTCTTCACAATCAATTAACTGTGGGCTGAAGGGGCAAGTCAGTGTGCAAAGGTCTTACGGCCAGTCAATGGAAAAACATCAATACAACACTCAGTAGTGCAAATCTCTAGCAGCCTACCCTTGTCCGCTGTATGACCAAGTTAGGAAATTCCAATCACTGCCATTTCAGCATCTTCTTACAAACATTTTAGACATTAAAGACAAACAAAACTCCAATAAACTGAGATGCTGACCCTAAGTCCCTGGAAGTCAGTAACAGTTTTTCTATTGAATTCAAGGTTTTTGGAATAAGATCTTAGGAGCTTAATAATGATGTTAGAAAAAAACATTACCTAACTTACTGATACTATCATATCAGCATTAGTTTTCAACCTTTTTTTGCTTGCAGCTCCTTAAAATTTACTTAATAGACTCTATTTTCTTAGCAAAGTTCTACAGACATCTTAGGAGTGGCGGTCACACTCAGATAGGTATGGGTCATACATTAAAAACATCTGCAAAGCAGAAGGAAAGGACGTTCACATGAAAAAAAAACCCCAAAACCTTACCAGTAACTAAATAGAGGAAAGTTCTGTTTTATCTTGCTTATTTCATGCTGATTACCAAATTCTTTAAACTCTAAATTGCAATAAATTTCCCTCAGTTCCACTTCCCCTGCCCTTTTCCATGAAATTTCTCCAAATAAATAGTGAAATTGAATATTTAAGCTGGCAGAAATTGCTATTACTTTATCAATACTGAGCCAACAAAAGCATTTTTCATGCACCTGCATAAAAGAGAAGCAACTGAATAGCTTTTTAAAAATATGCTACATTTCAGTGTGTTCCAGTGACATACAGAAGCGTGTCTGTAACGCTGAAAGGAATGGAGATGGAAGAATGGGTGGAGAGGGCTCTACTGGTAATGTTATCTGTGCTCAGAGCACTCTAATACCAGTGAATGTTGTACACTCATGCTTCTTTATAATGAATTTACTGATGTTAGAATAAACAGTGATGCCTTGCTTCAGAAACAATTCTTGGCCAATAAATTTTGCATCGAATCGTAAATCATCATTTTCATAATTTCTAAAAACCAAACCAATGTAAAATGGTAATGTTTCAGTATCTTTTACTCTTAAATGCAATATTCCACTTTATCATTTACTTATTTGCATTTGCTATTATTTTGCTTTAATGTATTTTAATTTATTTTGCAATTTATACTCGTGATGTATTTAGAGTGTTTTATTAATTCTGATAGTTTTGTTAACACGACGTGACAGCGTATTTAGTGGATTATAGCAGGTTTCCTTCCACTACTCAGCATCAAGGGACTGTAAAGACATTAATGTTTGCCTAAATTAGACCAAGACAGCAAGTGACTTTAGACTAGTTTAACCTTCCCCAAAGTTTTAGAGGAGCTCATTAATGTTGCTCTGTAAAGCATCTACAGTCTTATAATGGAGCCATTACATGATAATGTTATGGTACTTTCTTCCCAAGCTCCCAACACCTTGCAAGTAATTGACTTTTTATGCCCTGTTATTCACACTGGCAATTTTCAGGTTGTATCATCACAATTCTTAATTTTGACTCCTCCCATAAAGTTGAGTTTCCTGAAGTCCTCCTTATATTTCTTATGCTTATTAGAAGGACCAGGAAGAAAAAGGGAAGGCAAAAGGCCAGTCTGTCATTATCCTTCTTCATATCTATGATAATGCCTTGCTCCATAAATAATTCAGGGTACTCATAGTGTAAGGTACAGGTGATAGCTTGTCACAGTTTAGCCTCATGTGGCTATAACCAGTGTATCCATGAACCCTTGGGGACTGGGAGAAGACTTGCTTATCTTGTGAAGCTGAAAATAACGACCAGCCAAAACTTTAGGAAAGATGTCTACAAGGTAAAAATACACAGGTACTGTAGTGCTTCAGCAGCTGAACCCCAGCCTGAGGACTCAGCTTGAGACAAAAGCTTCTCTCAGAACCCCTTACATTTGGACAGATGCAAAACCGAATTGGGTCCTGGGGACATCTTAAATAGAGCACAAGAGTGTGTTTAGTTTACTGGGAACAAATGCTACATCCAAACTTCATTGAAAACCTACTTCATTTTTTCACCCAGCTTCTGCTTTCTCATTAATGCATATTCATGTATAAATTCTGAAAGCCTGATGAAGATTTTCAAGAGAAAGCAGAAAACAAACAGGTTCAGTCACCTCTGTAGGGCATTTGCAGAAACTAGTGAATGCCAGACTAGAATCTCTGAAGTCAAAGAAGGGCAAGATTGGCACTGCAGATTGACTTTCCACAAAGAGCTGCCAGTCTTTTGGAAACACATAAAAAATAATGGCATTATTTTCTCTCTCTGCCCCCAGCTTTTCCTCTTCTTTTTAACCCTCAAAGACCTGGAGATTTTTAACCATGAATCCAAGTGCACTAGGGTAACTTAATTTCATCAAATTAAGCACCAGCTGTTCTTTTTAGAGCTCCATTAAAAAAAATTATTAATTATTTAATATTTAATCATTAAATATACTTCCTGCTTGTGTGCATGCTAAAATACAAAATGTTGTATTGTTTGGCTCTCTGCATTCAGGTGGCAGAGGCAGAAGTGGAAAGCAGATGGAACATGGCAGATGGGTGTTCTGCTGCTGCAAAGAAGTCCCTGGAGTAGTAAAAGGTAATGCAGTCCAGCTCCTGAAAATCATACCTCAGGCAAGATGACTAACTAGAATAATCACAAAATCAGCAACAGAAAGGAAAAAAAACCTTCCTGCAATAAAACCAGAAAGAGATACAAAGAAGAGACAAACTAAGAGGTTGACTTCGCAAAACCTTGTAGTAATGAGCAGTGACAAAGATTACAATAAAGACACTTATGCCTGAAAGCTGGCCTGCTTCTTCCAAGTATAGCAGATGATCTAAGGAAAGATAACCTTTCCTCTAAAACCTTGCATCTCTTAGATTTTTAATCCATTCAGAATACAAAAACTACTGCCATTTAGTTTTTCATTTGGAGATTTTAAAGAGGTTTACAGATATCACTAGGATTCCTGATGTATAATGGACTACATTCTCAGAAAGACAAACACTCCTTGGTGCTCTTACACTTTACAATCCATATCCTGACACAGATACTGATGCGCTGTTAGATAGTGCATGGGGACAGTTAGGTGCTTCAGCACGGGACATATGGTAGGCCAACCTCCTGAGGTGGCCAAGTGGTGCTGCTGAAGATGGAGGTGGCCCTCTCTTTTCTCCCTCCTCCCCATTATAGCTGCTATCCTGAGCTGCAGCTGGCACTTCTCCTGCAATTCACAATGAACTCTCTTCTGAAGATGGACACTTAAGTCATCCCTTTCTCACAAAACAGAGACAAGATCCTCTCCAACCTACTTGGAGCTCTCACTTGGGATCTCAAATCTCAGCTTCAAATCCTTGAAATATCTGAAGGTGTTTGGCCCCTTCTCCTCTATCCCTTGGTCCTTGGTACAGTTCATTCATTCTCCCTCTGGCCCGCAAACCAATGAACATTTATTCACTTTTAAAAAGTTCAAAGAGCTTCAACTGTGGGAAGGACAATCATGACTCCATGTCCCACTACCCTTTCTCAAAGCTTACTCTCTAGCTTGGTGTTTAACCTGCTTCCCCTGTGAGGCAGAAAGTGCAAATTCATACCTACTCAGGCAGAAGGTGGGATGGGAAGTGGGATCTCCCAACTACTTGATGAATGCTACTAGACCAGACTGAAGGTGTCAACACCATGCTTGAAGAATGTCTATAACAGTGGATCCTGCAGATGAGCCATCCATTTCCAAGCTTGAAATCCTAACAGGTCTGCAGTGCAAGACATATGCTGAACAGCTCAGCAGTGTCAAAGCTGGAAACACTGGGCAAGTAGAGAAGACTTCAGGCACATCAGGAACATCTTAACATTAGGCAGACTAAACCTGATATTCAGAGCAAAGTGGCTCTGCATATATGTGATTGCGAAGACCGTTATAATATTCGTATCTTGAAAATATATAACTTCACACTTCCAGCATGTCCAAGCACCACCAGCTTCCAAATCTAGAACACAGAGCAGCAGGCTGTGTGCAGAAGAGAACTATAGGGTACAGTAATTTGGGCTTTGCAAATTAATATCTCAACTGCTCAATAAAATCCTAGATACTACAGATACATAGAGAACCTAGTGATGGCATGAAGGCTAGGAGATAGAAAATGAGGACAAAGCTCTGCATAGGTCCTTTCCAACCCTAACCATTCTGTAATTCTATGATTCTATACCTGGGGTCAAACTTTCCAAACTCTCTCAGTTCAGCTTCTGTTTTTATCATCTGGCAGTTTCACATGTAGGCATTACCTGTGCAGCTGAGCACAGCTGGATTTGAACTTGTCTGAATCCATTCCCATTCAACTGCAGGCACAAACCCTGCAGAGACCATGAATTCTACCATGAATTTTGCACAAATCTCTCTATACAACTAATTTTACATTTTAACAAAAGGAGGCTTTTAACATCCTTTGCTAGGCAGCTATTAAAATTTCATGGGTGTATGAGATAGCCACATTTTATGACCCCTTAACTAATCATTGTGCCATTACTACCCTTGGTGCTTTCTACGTTTGCGGACCCCAGATTATACTTACATACCTTTCTTCGCATGATTTCAGACTGAAAATGACTTTCCACTCACACCTATTTTCATTTAACTCTGATCTGTCTCTTTTTTGAAATTCTAAACTGGTTTTCATAAAAATCTTATCTACAATCAAAGTTCTGATTCTCTTTAATGCTCTGGGATATGGTCTTATCTCATGCTACTATTAAAAAAGGAAAGCTCTTTTATACAGGTATATTTCTGACCTCTGCTCTTCTCTGTTTGGAACAAAACCTGTAGCAGCATGGCCAAGAACAGAAGCAGCATCACCCAGCTCCCAATTCTGTACTTTAAGCACTAGATGATGCTTCCTGTGAGTAAATAAAATTTCATTTAATGCATAAATCTCACTATGTTTGCTACTGCTTATGATGTGTTAATATTATTTTTTACATCCTGCCTCCATTGTCCTCCTGGGCTTGAGATTTTCAAGGGCCATTACAACAGTGGAGGAAGGTTTCTGTCCTCCAGCCTATATGTGAAAGGTTCCCTTCAAACAGCTGGAGATAGTTACTTCACCAGATAGCAGCCCTGTTTGAACAAAGGACTCCATGACTCTGTGTGAACAAAACTTCTGAAAATGCAGATATTTTCTGAAACAAGCAGAAACCTTTTAAGGATATTACTACCAGCCAGGCATCTGTATTACCCAAGAGTTCAGCACCTTCAATACATGATGAAATGCCCACAAGTCCTTTTCTGCAGCCACATATATAAATTGGGGTGCATTCCACCTAAACTGAGGGCACTACATTTGCATAAAATAATGTAAAGACTGAGTCAATCATCGCAGCCAGTCATCATTACACCAAAATAAAAACAACACTGTGCTTCTGTAGATAAAGTTACCAGGTAAGTGGATAAAGAGTTGTTGTTAGTATATTGTGCTCTGCCAAGAAATAAAGACTACCAAGAAATTAGGAAATAAGCAGAAGTGAAAAAAGGGTCAATAAAAGAGAATATATTGCACATCTATCTATTGCAAAAGTTTTAATAGTAAAACTACAACTTATTTGTGACTATGACTTATTTCTGACTGTAGGTCATTAAGTTGTTTTCCAAGAGCAGATGGAAGGTAAAGGAAACATGATATTTTCCACAAAAGCTTAGTTCTATTTAAAAAATCTTGTCAACCAGAAATGGGGAGGAGTGTCTGACTAAGAACAATCATAACAAGTCATTATCTTCTGACATTATCATTGAAAAATCAAGGCATCACAATGTATTTGACCAGCAGTATGATCACATGTTCATGTCATTTTGATCAGGAATAACATTAACTTGCTAAGCTCCAAATTTGCACAGCACTTTAGTACCCAGCTTGTCATTGACTTGGTAAACAGCCACAGCGAATTAAGTACTCATGCATTGAGAGATGGTCAAAATGGAAATTTCTGTTCTGCAGGAAATCACAACTCTCCAGAATCTGATTATGCTCTAAATCAGAAAGAATGTCACTACTTCAGAATTTCCCATTAAACAAATGTCTTGAAGAGAAGAGATTCATGAATCTAAAACAAGAGCATTTGGATAATGACAAAACAATTTATTTTTATATGATTGAATGGTTTTACTTTGACGTGGTAAGCTTTACATCAATTGCATCTAAATGCTGTCTAAACCACTTTAGATTACATTTCATGTCATCATAGCAATATGGTTAACATTAATATACAATGCAGAAGTCAGAACAAGATAAAGAAATGGCATTACTAAACCAGAAGATTTTTACAAAACTGAAATAATTATCTCTGATAGTTCTCCATGCATATCCATACCATATTGTTATAAAATCTTAAAATATTGACTACCCTGCATTAAAACAGTAAAATAACTCTCCTTTTCTCTGCGCCAGAACTATTCCATTGAAAAACACAATTAGCCTCACTGACATGAGTGGGAATTTTGGCATTGACATCAACACGGTCAGATCTTTATTCAGTGATTTCAGAAAGAATACTTGTGTACTTGAATACATGTAAACTTAAGTCCTGTATTGATCTGGAACCTTAACAACAAACTTCAAGGAAAATGACCTCGTCTAATCTCAGCTGAGACCATAGTGCAAGTCTCTTAAACATAGTGCGTAGACTCTCAAACAAGCAAGAGCATTGCCTAGACAGATTCTGTAACCATTTTCCATGAATTTACATCATCTGGAACAACTGCAAAAATAGATTATTTCAAAATCTGTATGACCAGTCCACCAATCTTAAAGTATCTTCAAGCCCAGGAAAATAGTGACACACTATTTTTACCATACACTTAGAAAAAAATCATTACTGTTATTGCATTGTTAAATCCAGATACTTATAAATAAGGTATTGATTTCTGACATTAAGGAGACACTGTTCTCAACATAATAAAGCTAAACCATATAGTAACATACACAAAAGGAGAATTCACCAAATGTAGGCAAATGTGCCTCAGGCACCATCTATTATGTGCACATCTGCCCACAGGGCAGATTGTTATCATCTAGCATTATCAAGAGGCTCCCTGTATTTCTCAGGAAGCAAGTACAAACACTCCCAACTAATCATGGTGCTCCATATTTGTTTCTCTGACAGTAGGACACTGACTTCCATCTTGGTTATGTCTGAGAGATAATGATTCCTTTTTGTAGCTTCTCTTCTTAAGACCTGCCTAATTCCCTGAGCATGTGCTTTATGATAGATTTGAAGAGCTTCTTGGGGCCCTTTTGCCATGGAACACACAGATCTTCATTGCTTATTTAGGGGCTGGTTTGCCCATCCAGGATGTCAACACTCTTCTGATTGTACCTTAGAGACTAAAATTCTTTTGGATGTCCATTGGCCTGGCAGCATGCCCACTAGCATGAAACTAAAAATCCTTACATCATCTAAGCCCAAGATAGTCTGAAGTGACATCCTCACTGCTGCAAATGATAAAAGACTAACAATCATCCCCATCTACCTCCAAAACCAACAGCCAGTGCAAAATAAAAATCATCTTCATTTTAAACAATAGAGAAGTCTATTTAACAGAAAGTGAGAAACAATAATTCAAGCACAAATCATGCAACGCAAATGACTGCAAAATGCCACTGAAATTTTCAGAATGATCACTTAAAAGCTTCTTTGTTTTCTTCAAATGAATGTTTATTTTTGGTACATTAACTTGGTATTTTTGGTATCAGTAGGTGGAATGTATGCTCTACTTTAAACTTCATAGGAGTATCAGCCGGAACTTTGCAACTACTTTCATCCAAACAGATGACTGTATCTAATACTGCAGTATAACCTTTTTTAGTCTCCAAAATAAATTTGCAAAGGGAGTGGAATACTTGAAGATAATTAATGTGATAGGGAATTTTTTTATTTTGATGTCGTTATTTGAAACCGACTAAATTAAATTTGTTTGCTAAGTAACCTGGGGCACCAAATGAAATTGGAGCCCTACTCCCTAGGTACAGAAATATGGTAGAAAACAAGGCCCTGTCACAAAGCAGACTATCCAAGAAGCCAGGGTGTAAGAAAGAAGGAAGCTCTGTCAACCCTAGTATGACTGACCCAAGTGCAACTCACCTATGTTCCCAGACCAAATATGTAACAGAGATGGACTGAACAGTGATCTCGCAAGCACCTAGGTCTTAAGTACAAGTCCTAGCCATTACTACAGAAGAACCTCCACTGACCCCACTGGATCTATACTTGAACAATGGCAGCCAGATACAAGACAAAACAGAGATGGGGAGCAAGTAAGCATCCACTGAAATGCTAGTCTGAGGACCAACTGTCTGAGTTGATGGATGTGTTGTACCATTTTGACAGTGCAATTCCACTGGTGTTCTCTTATCACCATTCAAGTATAGCTGAATATCATTAAGTGAATTTGCCACATTTTAAATATTCAAAGAAAGATTAAATACTTTGCTCTATTAATGTTGTACAGATTTTATCCTATGTTTATTATTTATCTCCATGGACAGCAAAAGCAAATAACATAGCACATGCAAAAGTTTCACTAGAAACTTGTGGATAATGGCCAGAACTCAACATTACCACAAGCATAAAGTACTTGCAAGGATGATTCCAGGCCAATTAAAGTTCAGTAAACATGAAGCACCTGTGCTTTCCTTTTGGTTTTTATTAAGCCAGAATGAAAGGGTTAAGGATATAAATCTGTGCCCCTTTTTCTTTTCTTCTTTCTGTTTGTTTTGGTTTTCTCTAAAAAAAAAGAAGAGTCTCCCTAGAGGTCTCCCAGGGTCTGAATCTACCGCCACATTTAATCACTGTTGGTGTCTTTCCTTCTTCTTTGCAGCAATTTTGCCTGAGCGCTCCTGGGACTGGTGTAGCATTACAGATTCATCAATGATTTGCTGCTTACTCTACATTATCCCACAAGCGCTGAGGCAAACAGTTCTTTGCCAGGATCAAACGATGCTCTATATTCGCCTGCAGTTTAAAATTTTGTTAATGTTGACACTTCTGATGAAAGCTCCACAGTGAACCTGGAATGAGTGAAAGCTGCAGGCTTTGGTGACTGCCAAATAAACAGGTACTGAGGGCACAAAGTTTTTTTCCACGTCCTCTATAGGGGCATCATCAACTTAGGCATCATCTTTACCAGAAACAATGTCAAATAGGACACCTAATACACCCTGCCTGTGGGTGATGTTGCTGACAGGTAGCAGGGTGATTGTGTAGCTAAATCAATGTGTCTAAGAAAGAACTTTGCTCTAAAGTCAATTAACTTTAATGGAAAGTCTCCAAATTACTTCGATGATCTTTGGACCAAGCACAGTAAGAACTAATTAGGTCTCCATTCCAAAGGCTAGTTGCCAGAGTTATTCATGGATTTTTGTTTGTTTGTTTGTTTGTTTGTAATACTGGACAACAGGCTCTTTTTTAATTATTTAGAGGGACTGACATCACTTTGAAAGTTGTAAGTAGCAAATACAAATGCCAATATTTAAAAAAAAGATAATTTCAAATATCAAGACAAGTAGAGAAATTTTACACACTGTGCAAATGTGATCCACTTAATGGGGACAAAAGAAATACAAACTACAGTTAGTGAGAGCTGTAATTTAGTTCTGTGGTATTTGCTGTACTCCACAGCCTTACATGTGTTCAACATGAGTACAACTAGGTTTACTGACTGTAGCTTCCAGTTCTACCAACAAAATCGAGAACTCGCCTCACTCCCTCTTCTTAAAACTCCTGACACAGAAGGAAGATTTTATGTCTGAAAAACTTACCACAGGAGAGAAGATACTTGAAGAAAGATGATAATACAGGTTCCTCACGTGGGAGTGATACCACAGCAAATGGCTGAGCAGTTTTGGCACTTTCTAAGATTTATTTATTCTGACAGCAGATCATCACCTGCAAATCAAATTAAGAAATGTTCAAAATCTGAAAGTCACAAATTAGACCAGGATGAATTATATGATGTCATTTATCTGATGATTTTCATCCTATTTTTTCTTCCTTATAAATTGTCCCAGTAGGCCATGAATTTTTTTCTCTGGACTTTCTCCATTACTGAAAATAATTGCTAAATCATTTCTACATCATGGTCAGTAGCTTAGTGCTTTTTTAAATGAAGTTTTCCTTGGAATTGCAGGAAATACTTAAAGTTCAAAGTATAATAAATATAATATGCTCAAATTGTATTTATAGCATACAAGACAAGAAACAGAGATGTAATTCTTCCCTATGAACTTGTCAGACAGCAAAATTATTTAATTTGGAGTGTAGGTCTTCAAAAAAAGACCTAAAATCTGCCTTTGGATATTAGAGTACAATTCTCTCTGGCAGTAACAAAATGTCAAGCCATGTTCTGGCAAAATGTGGACCTGCACCTATGCTGATGAGCTCTGAAAACTTAGTTACAGAAGAGGAGAGTCTGTGATATAATGGAGGGGGTGAGACGAAAGACATTGCTCACGCCCTCACATGGTGCATACAAAGCTCTTCCTGTGGGCAAGGACTGTCTCCTTGATAGGAACTAATCCCCCTGAAATACGAGGGAGGAAAAGAGGATAGTTGCTCTCCTCTCTTCCACCCCGCCTTGTATTCACCGAAGGGACAAGCTCAAGTGAATTCTAGCACAGAGGTTTTCAAAAGGCTGCCTGCACTTGCCCTTTTGTCAGAGGCCACATCAGCTGAAATGTGCATCTGCTCCATACCCCCTTCAAATCTATCCACACTTGTCATCTGCTCTTTCTGTGGACATGAACCTCTGTCACGTTTGGTCTGAAGTGCTGGTCTGCAGGGCTGGCTTGTAGTTAACAGGTTCTTGCAGAACTATAGGTTAACTGCAGAGGTGTGGTGTACCCTGTACAAATCCAAGCTTCGGAAGCAGTGGCACTGTTGACTTGAGCTAAAACTAATGAAGAAGTGAGCAAACAGCCTTTCTGAAACTCAGTTGCTCAACAATCTTGTAGGTGCACTAAGTAACAGTTATTCAGCTTTCTAATTAATAGACAGACCATATAAAAGGGTTTGGGTTAATAAAAAGAAAAAATTGAAGAACTCAGATGCACTAAATACCTGTGCCAACCCCAACCTAAAGGCTCAATTATGATGATCTTTGCAACTTGTGTTAAAAATAATAACAGAACTGGCACTAATTTATGCCCAGTCAATCAGAATGATCCATAATGTGGAAGTTTTTAACAAGGTGCTGGCCGACAGTTTTGATCTGTTTTAAAACATGCCACCCTGATCAGCCCTATAGAGGCTAATGCTTCTACGCTTAATGACTTTCCAAAGAGGAGGAGGCATAAAAGATTTAGTGACTCAGTAGAGATGACTGCACAGACCTCTGCAGCCAGCTTGGAAATGACAAACAATTTGTTAATAGAGAAGCTTTATTTTTGTATTATTTTTTGCCGACGAAGTGAAAACAGAGCATTGATTAAGCAATCCAAGCTGAGAATGTTCTATCCAAATTGGAAAGCTTTCAGACCAGCAGCTGGTTTCAAGGCTTTGAAATACAACTTCTGCTTGTTATTTGATGCTTAAAGATACCTATCCTAGAGCCTCAGACAGTAATAGGTGTCAAGCTGACACTGTAGTTCACAGATGAATTTCAGTTGTGTGGGCCATGCCACATGCACACCACTTGTCTCAAATGCTAAAAACTGAGAGAAAGGATTAACAGAGCCAGCAGCAAAAAAGTTCTCTGTACAAACAGAGTATGACTGAAGAATACCAATAGCCCAACATGCTCTTAACTCACCATTACCCTTCTCTTCTGCCTATCAGATGAAGTCATTTGTATATAAATTCAGACTGAGCCTTTCATTTCACGCACATCATGAGGTTTCTGCACAGCTCAAATTCTAAGCTCATTTCCTGTGACCTAATGTTACTGAAGTCACCATACCTATTCAACAGTAAATGAGAACTAGGTGTCTTAGAAGTAATTAAAAAATTTGTGGGTTTTTTTTTTTTTCCCCTTTTTAGAGAAGAATTCAATTTTCCAAGGGAGCTTTAAATGCAAGCTTTTGGCCCTCACAGATATTAAAGTTTGAGTGACTCACATTCTCATTCCCTCATGTATCTACATTATTACACTGTATTTCCCCCAGTTCATCAGAGAATAGATTACGTCCATAGCCATAAAGCAGAGATAGCGGCACGTCACGGAAGATTAGGTCCAGACAGGAAAACAGGCTCCAAAGTAGAACAGGAGCAAGAAGCATCTAAATTGTAATACTCAGAAGGTATTATGGAATCTTTTTGGAATTAAAAATAATATGATTTTGTGGTTGAATATTTGGGGTTTGAGGTGGGCTTTGTTTTTATTGAAATAAACCTGCAAAAAGAGCATGTCTTTCACTACAAATCTCCTAATGCACCAATATAAAACTGCTGCAATGAAGAAGTTTCACCTTAATCAGGTCAGTTTGTTTGGACAGACTGCTGAGTAAATAGCTATGCCACATCATTTATATTGCAGCTTTTTCTCCAGAGCTAAGAAAAAGCAACATAGATATATAAGCCAAGCCAAAATACGTATTATTTTTTAACAAATAATCATTAAAAGAAATTATACATTTTCTCAACTAGTGATCTATACATTTCACACATCTGAAAATTAAACCAGTTATTTTTGCCTCTTCCATTTTAAATCAACACTCATCACTATAACAGGCTGTTAACAGAGGGAGTGTCCTTAATGTAGTAGAATTGCTCTCCTGGAATGTTCATGGAGGAGTAAAAAAACTAAGGCTAAGATCCTGTTTTCTGAAAATCTTGCTCAGAAAGTCAGCACATATACTGGTAGGGCAGCTTTTTATTACCATGATTTATAATCCCCATTTAACCTATTCCCTCCACATTCTTGATTGAAAAGTTTTTAATTGTTTGGATACCAACTTCTTCCCTAAAACCCCCCCAAAACCCAACAATCAGAAAAAAAGAACAAAACAAAGATTTGTGTTGGCTGTTTTAGAACAGAGACCAGGGAAAGAACATTACCAGTGGTAAAATTATTTGGATTTTTTTGTTGTTGTTGAAATGAATTACTAAGCACAAAATTTGTTGGGTGACTAACTGCAACACTGGTGCCAGTGGAAACACTCTTGTCGTGCACTTTACAACACTGGGCTGGTACCCAACAATTCTGTAGGTATTCATAGCCTGAGTACCTACTTGATCAGGATTTCTTTAAAATTCCTTAATATACCATTATGTGAGCACTTCTGTGAGATTTGTTGCTGTTCTTTTGGTAAATATAATACATAGTTTCACTGCCAGAGAGGGAAGTAATAGCTTTGTACATACATGAAATGACACTCTTCAAAACAAAATTTGGTTCCCTTTTCTTTCCTATGACCCAGGATCCTGCCTTGCTGTGAAGCTGACACAGCGTTAAGTACTGAATCACATCCAGATTCCTCACTCATCATCCCTGACTCTAACACACACAGGAGTGACATTCCAGCTAAGTTTTATTGGTCAAACTTAGATTCACTGAGATGCTGCTGAAGTAAATGGATGTATTTATACATGAAAGAGATTTGAAAGGGTTTTTTCTTCCATTCCCACAGGGAAAAAAAAAGAAAAAAGACGCTATTCAAAGTAGCTGTGACCATTACATTTTAAAAAAATATCTTTTTTCATGACTCTCTCATTACTTTAAATGTATTTCGTAATTTATTTGTAGTAGAAGAAGGATTTGTAAGTAGAAACCACAGGAGAGTCATAATTCAGGTCACATTTGTGCAGCTCACCAGCTAATCTGAAAATCTAAATGTACTGAGACTCCCTAATATCTTCTCAGAATTGTGTGTCATATTACTTCTGAATAGGCTCAATCCAAAAGGAAGCTTTTTATATACCAAAAATATTTTCTACATTGTCATCTATTTCTTTGCTCAGTCATTTCATGCTTATTGTTCAAAATTTGTAAATTAGCAACCAGATCAGGTTTTGACCCATCCGCTGCCTTCTCCCTGTAACAAATTAATAGCTAATATATACTCCCCTACTGGACTGGCTAAAAAACACTATGTAGAGAGCATATCATGCTTTCTCCTTCTACCAACAACTTTGTCATATAGTGACAGATTATTGAAATAAGTGAAACAGCAAGAAAATAAATGAAATTTTGTCTCTTCATTCCCAGTATCCTACTGAAATTTCCTTCCGCTAATGACTGTAGTGGTCTCCCTGCAACTGACAAGGAGAGAGTCAAGGAGACTGGGTTCAGCTACTGGTCATGCCCTAGATGAGTGACACTGGCTTATTTCCTATATTTCACAGTGATCATAAGAAGGTGATTGCTTCCTTTGGCCCAAATGTATTTTATGCATTTCAGTTGCATGTTCTTTGGGACAGTGTCTGCTGCTGAATATGCTTTTCCAGTGTTAATGCAACACAGCCATGATATACCTTGAGAGCGGACAAAAATCCAAGTAATAAGTAGTTACCAAGAAACTTCCTCCGTGCAAAAATTTAGTTCTGTGAAAGACCATTTTCCTGAGCACTCAGTACAGTAGTTGTACCTCTAAAAATCACCAGGGTGCCAAATTAATATCTATTAATACTTAAAAAACTGAAATAAAGCCTCAGTCGAGTGTTAAAAAGGCTGTTGAAGAAATACTGGGCGTCTGGACAAATCCCTGCATCCTTCAGTTTCGAAGCACTTCTTTTGATACTGCATAAGTATCTCTTAAACAGCTTTTACAGTTCAGCTAAAAAGGCACCATTGTGTTAATATGCTGCACCTGGTAAAAGTACTTTCAGGAACGCAGACCTCTTCTCACACAAATAATCTTCACAGCTTTTATTATGACATGAGTAGTACTATTTATATAAGAGAGAAGCAAGGTAGGCATAGGAACTTAAGAATTGCACTAACATAATAAAGTATTGTAAAACGTCAATAAAAATGGCATTTAATCTCTCTCAAGTTATGTCTACTCTGTAGTTCAGGTAAAGGACAGTAAATTGAACAAGCAGAGTTTACAAAGCTGCAGCCAACAACTAGTGGGACATTGTAAGAAGAGATCCCAGGTCTAACCTGAATGAATAATGGTGTCAAAACCAAAGGTACTGGAAATAAGAAGAGTCCACGCAGAATGCCAAAGGTAGTGTCCACAAACTAAAATCATCTAAGAAGTCATAAAATTTGAACTGCCAAGAACGCAACTGAGTTCTATCTTGCACAGAATGTGAAAATAACTAGCAAAAAATTTTGCTATTAAATAAGTAAAAAAAATTTAGGATAAATTAAA
>NW_009942312.1:0-27438 GCF_000696875.1 Nestor notabilis | reverse complement strand
GCTCTGCCGGGCAGAGTGAAGCCCCGTCCCGGTCGGTTGTCGGGACAGAGGCACCCCCCGGTCTATTTCCGCGTGTGAACCGGCAGAAGCGCCTTTTGGAGAGCCGAGGCGAGCCGGTGACGGGCCGCACCGGGCGCTCCTGGAGGCCGTGACACAGCCGGGGCCACAGCCTCGGGCCCTTTGGAACGGAGCTGTACATGTGGCACTGTGGTTATCACTGGGCGCGGCGCAGCCGAGGTCTGTCTTGTCGGTGGTGTAGGACCGATATCATCCTGTTCCATGAGCGAGCTGCGACCCAGGAAAGTCTTTGACCACTGTCTTGTCCTCAAAGTATATCTTTACAATGGAAAAGATGAGGGGTGAGAGGCACAAGTTACTCCTGGGGAGATTCCGCTTGGACATTACAGGAAGGAATTTCCCCACGAGAACAACCAGCCATTGGAGTAATCTCCCTAAGGAAGTGGTGGTTTCCCCAGTGTTGGACACTGTTAAGGTTTGGCTGGACAGGGCCCTGGGACATCTGGTCTAGGTCATGTTTTGCACAGGAAGGTTGGACCAGATGCTCCCTGAGGTCCCTTCCAAGCTGGAGTTCTGTGGTGATTTTTAAAATGAGATACTGAAGTTTCTTCCCCTCAAAATACATCTTTTGAAGGTGACACTGAACTACTCACAATCCAGCTTTTAAAGCCAGGAGCAAAGAAGCACAGGGCAAGCCTTGTTTCCGTATCTGTCTTCTGTGCCTGTGTGGAAATCAGTGCTGTTGGAAGTGTTTCCTGATTTCCCATACCCAGCCAGCATTCTCTGTCCTTGGCTCCTTAATTACACACGTCTGCATTTGAGTAGCTGGGCTGCATCATAAGCAATTCAGTTCTAATGAGATCTTCTGATTTTTCTGCCTTGTGCATGAGTAATTAAAGGCTTTGAGTTGCCTTCCCCCTCCTCCTTTGCAGCTTGTTTTCATCAAAGTCATCTGCAGAATGACATTCCACAAAGAGTTGTGTCGTGGTGTATGGGGTCAGGAAAGTGGGAAGTGTATGAGCACAGGCTGGAGAGAGCCTCTTTTCTGGAGAGCTTCTTGTCTACGTGGAGAGTGTACAAAGCACAGAGTAAAATGGAGTAATGAAGTAGGATGATTTTCTGACTGACATTGCTTTATGTTTGCTGATTTCCCTGTAGTTGGATTAAGCACATAATGGAAGTTCTGGAGAGGCAGTTGGAGGAGGAGGAATTTCAGGCTGCCCGGCCGTCAGGTGTATGAAAAATAAAGAACTGAAATTCAGAGTTAGGCAAATACAACAGAATAAAATTAAGCTGTTGTGGTGGTGTGTGAGAGAGAAGATTTGGGTTGCTGGCTTTTGAATAAATGAGATTATTCAAGCATAGACTGTTCTTAGCATTGTTTAAAACACACGTTGAGGAGGTGCTGCCATCCTTGACCTTTACAGTAAAAACAAAGCTTTTTATAACAGTCTGGAGGGTACTGAGAGTGCTCTGGGGGCACTCGCAGGGAGCTGTCAGCAGGATGATGAATCGTTCTACAGCTGTCAGCTCTTCCCTTCCACTTGCTGCTCGCTTTACTGCGTGCAGGTGCCTCCCTGAGCTCGCGTGTCTGTGAAGGCAGTAAATTGTCACAGCAGCACCGTGTGCTGACTGGGAAATAGTTCAGCACGGAGCATTGGGTTGCTTAGCAGCAGCCTTCCTCTATTTCATCCGTGGTTTCTTTTAATAGGACCACTATTCTGTATTTGTTTAACTGAAGGTTACTAATTTGCTCTCCAGTTAACAGACCTGAAGCGCAAACAAGAAGGAGAAACAATTATTTTAGGGACTCTTTTCCTCTCCTCACTTCATGGCACTTCAAGGTCAGAGATGCTTCAGGAGCTGTTGGGTTGGAAAGCAAGTGGGTCAGGGTCAGCTGAAGTGGGTGCTGGTGGTGGCAGATCCCGTGGCAGTTCAGTTGGGATGTAGCTTTTCTGTCTGTTTTATCCTTCCATCTCCCTGGAGGTTGGAGAGGTTGTGGCTGGTGAGATACTAAAGAACTGGCTTGGAGGAAGTGACACTGTGGCAGTAAATACAACATGAATCCCAGCCTCCCTTGCTAATAGTTTGACCCCTCATTTTATAAAGACATCAGGCAACCTTCAAATGCATTCTGGTGCCATTCCTGGTCTCCTAGAAACATTAAATGACCTTGTGCTCCTGTGGAGGCATCTTCTGCTGTTAATTCCATGGCCTTTCTTCTATTACTAACTCATCTCTGGTCTCCGAGTGTCAGTTGTTTTGCTGGTGTCCATGCCGGTATCCAGCTCCAGTCAACACTGAATTCCTGGTTGGGTTTTGGCTTCACAGAACAGCACAGAAAACCAGCAGCAGCATTTGGGGAAAGCTGAAGAGCCTGTATGTTCTCTGACTGAAGAGGCCAGGGCAAGATGGGTACCTGCCAGCAGCAAATCGGCAAGTCCTGTGATGTTGTTGTGCACTGTGAAGCCCCTTGGAGAGGGTTTGTGCTTCTCAGTGCTGCTGCTTTAGTTTTGTTGGCAGCTTTATGCAGAATTGTTTTGGAAACATGAACTGCACGCAGGCTATCAAGACTTTTTGTTGAGCTTCTGACATTAAAAATTGGAATTTGGAACATTGTGCTGTGGTGGATTTGATATTTAAAGCATAGAAAATAAGTCAGTTTTGGATTTCACCTCACTTCCCTTGCTTTGTCCTCAAACTTATCCCTCAAGCAGGGAAAACAGTGCATAAGACAGCAGTGCAAGTACACCGATTCCTGCCTGGGCTAGAGAGTCATGCTTGAAGGTGAACAATCAAGTTATGACCTTAATTTGTATTTGTTGTGTATTTTTCTTAGAGCTTATAGTAATCTTATATCAATGTACATGCTGCTGCAGTCAGGAGGCATGGCATCACATAGGAATTCTTCATTCTTAGGGTTAGCAAGTTTTCATTTACAATGGGCATTGCAAATCGATTGTTGAAACCATCTGGTACAATGCAGGGCAGTTTTGGAAGGTGGATCAATTGTTAGCGTTTTTGTCTGCAAGCTTTTTGTTTAGACACCATTGATTTTAGGGAATTATTAATTACTAAGATTTACAAGCAGTGTTATAAGGGCAGTTGGGTATAACTGGATCACCTAACTGTGAATGGTAAGTGACATATTGAGATTAATGAGTGGAGAATAATATGGTGTGGACTGTTTTACACACAAATAACAGAGGCAGTGGGGATGAGATCACTGTACGTCCGCTTTGGCAATGTAGTGAGTGTGGATAGCTGTGATATTCAGTGCAGTAACAGCTGTTTGTGGCCCACAGCCTAAGGCTTTCTAGGAAATTAGGAGCTGAATGACCAATGCTGTGTTTGTCCTAGTGAAGTATTTCGATGTATGCTGTGGTTAGTTTTAGTTATTGTCAGAAGTGCCCAAGTTCAGAGTTACTTTCCTTTGGAAATGTGAACTTTCACACCTTTTGAAACGTAACTAGAATGTTTCAGTAGGGAACCAGTTGTCTTTGTTTTAAAGTTAAATGAAGTTCAATGAATTCATTCTGGTGGCAGCTGTTCTCAGTACTCATATGGTAAATATATAAGATAAATATATATCATAGAATTGTAGAGTGGTTGGTGTTGGAAGGGACCTTAAGGGTCACCCAGTCCCAACCCCCTGCCACGGGCAGGGACACCTTCCACTAGAGCAGGTTGCTCCAAGCCCCTGTGTCCAACCTGGCCTTGAACACTGCCAGGGATGGGGCAGCCACAGCTTCTCTGGGCACCCTGGAAAATAGTACAGGGTGGCAAAGAAAAGAATTGTATCTCTAAACCATGAAGAGGATCTTCTCTGCTTTCAGATGTTTAACTGTGTATGTGGAATGTCTCTGGTATCCAGACTGTGTGCTCAGGGGGTGAGGGGAGCCCCGGTGTGACTGGCTACAATAAGTGATCCAACACTGGAAAGTGTTTTAGTACTTTTCAGGGAGTCGTGGCTGGCTGTGGCATGTGTTATCTGGTGTATTCTGCTAAGGATTTCTCTTGAAAATGCATAGCCTCCCTTCAGAATGTGCGTTTTGTGTCAGTGTTATGAACAACCTGTAGCAGTGATTTTCTTGATGGAGCCCTTGTCATGCTGGAAATCTCATGGTATTCTGTCTCTTTCTGTTTCTGGGTGAAGCAGAAATCTGATGATGCTCTTGTTTACCGTTTGGACAGTTGCTAACCTTTTTTCAATGTTTTCTTCAAATGATTAAGACTTAGTTCAGCTCTACCAACCCACAAATACATAAAGCACCATTTTTTCCTGATTGGTGATTTATTTAATGATGAAACTACCCTTTGTTCCATGTTCCTGACCAGCTGGCTGCTCACATGGGCGGCATGTGTATGAATAGTTAGTTCTCTTACTAAAATTAACTGCAGAAACTTCCATAGATTACCTCTGTCACTTGAGCTGCACCCTGGTGACCTATGCTGAAACTGGCTCTTCGTGTCTTTGTGGTAAGCTGAAGTTTAAGTTGGTGTCATTCGTCAAGTGAAACAGTTGTGATGCAATGGATGCTTCTGCTTTCGGTCTGCTCGCCTGTACTGCTGCCAGCTGTGTGGGAGAGCTCTCCTCTTTGGTAGGCTTGGGTTTGGGTGTTCCTGAGGATAGAAATAGTACCGTGTGTGAGTTTTAGTCCAGGAGGAGGGATTGTGCCCAGGCACTGGAATGCTGAGTGATTGTGAGGCTACTGTAAAGCAAAACACTGATCTAAGCATTGATAGCAAAATACTACCAAATTCATGTCCCCTGAAGCAGTGTCACACCTGATTGTTAAAAAAATCCAACATAAAAATGGCTTGGAGACTAATAAAATCCCCAGGAAAGAGATTCCCGGGATCAACTCTTATTTTCAGAAGCGACACCCAACACTGACTCTCTAAAGGGTTTGTAGTTTGTTCTCTTCCAGGTCCTGTTCAGAATCAGCTGATGCATTCACCGGATGGCCAGGGATACAGCCCTTCAGTTCCAGGATCGTATTCCCATCAGACACCGGCGAAGGTTCCTCCGCATCCATCTTTGGGACAGTATAACTATAGTGGCTCTCAGAATGTTTCTCAATTAAACAGTTACCAAGGACCTGGGCAGACTCTCAACAGACCACCAGTGGCACCTTTCTCCGGGTCACCAGTACAACAGACAGGTCCTGCTCCACAAGTGCTGCTGCCTCCATTGCAAAACTCAGCTGCTGTATCATCTGCTGGTAGCTTTCCTCCGGGAGCTACCCCACCAGTGCTTTCAAACTGGCAGTACAGCCAGGCTCCCACAGGCCAGCCCCCTGGGTCTCAAACAAGCCATTTGGCTCATGTGACGGGGACAGGGTCACCTCAGCCACCGTTATCATTATCAGGAAATACAAATCCTCCAGGAAGTTATCAATATGCTGCTTCTCCAGGAGGTCCCCCGCTTCAGAACAGCTACATGAAGCCAGGTAACCATAACCTTCTGGTATTTGACCAATGTCCCTTTCTCAGTGTCCTTTTAAAAGAAGAATTGACCCCACAGCAACATTTTGCCTGTGGAATGAGGTTGTCAAAGCAGAGCATTTTGAGCAAACACACATCACAGATACAGGGGTGGTTTCCTTTGGATTAGAAATGGAGGTTCTGTGTACAGGTCATGCATTTCAGTTGGCTGCAGCAGGTAACTCCTGAATGGTCTCATGGTTTTGGGAGGCTGTGAGTGGGTAATGCTGTTTTTGTGACCTTCACCGTTCCGTGGGGTGCATGCTTCAGTCGAGTGGGGACTTGAGGACTTCCTGGTTGAACACTGTGGTCCTGTTCAGTGAGTGTGGTCTTTTGCAGTTTAAAACTTGTTGGCCTTTCTGTTAATCACTTGATTGAGAGAGTTCTCTCAACAGCCTCAGTCAGGTTGATGCAAACAGCCTGAGCACAGCCTGGAAGGAAAACTGAAAAGCAATTCTGTGCCACTGAAATAGAGCCCAGTTCAATGGGAAGCTTCCTTCCTCCAAACCTGTGATTCTCACTAACTAATAATAATGGTCAGTCTTTAGAAAGACCTCTGAAAGTGTGAGACTTCCCTTCCTGCTGCTCCTGGGCTGCTCTATGAAGTGGTGAGCAGCTTTCCTAACACTAACCAGCTCCGTTGTGCAAGTTGTGATTATTGTGGAAACACAGTCGATACTGGGGTTTCTCTTTCTAAGCTGCTGTTTGTTGTTGCAGAGGATTTCTAACTGAGCCTGCAAACAGGAGTTAGACACAGAAATATTTTAGATGTTCAAGCAAATATTTTTTTCTTGTGGTTTAGCCTCACTAGAGCTTTTCCTTGATGCTAGTTCTGTGTTCCAGGCCTGACTCATTCTGTTATGACGTTCAAACTATCTTACGCTCACAGAGTTTATGAAACTGCTGCTAGCAGTTTATTGGCACAAACAATTAGTACTTTGCAGTTAGTGAGGAAAACGCTGGGAAGTGGCATTTGAAATGTGAGCAAGTGTTTGGAATGAGAGAATTTCTATATCCATTCGATGGGGAATCCTCCCGAGCAACTCCCCTGGCAGGTTTTTGTAGAGCAATGATAACTTTTAGAAGGAGTTTAGCTCGTTTGGTGATCACACTCATTCTCAGCACAAAGGTCTGCCAGCTCCCTGCCTGCACGGCCAACTATGGGCAGCCTCTTAGATGCAGAATCTCTTCCAAGTTCTGTGATAGTGTTGCCTGCATGTAGCCATTATTAATTAGCTTTGCAGTATCACATACAAATGAACAAACAGATCACTGGATATGATTTTTTCCACACACACCCCCTTCCTTTTATTCTTTCCCTTCTTCCTTAAATCCTTCATACTGTGCAGGCTCATGAAGTTGCATATTTTGTGTGGTGGCTTTTTGATCCTGTTGAGCTTATGAGCTTCTGTACCACGTTGAGACGTGGCAACACTGGACAATTTGGCCTTATCTTTTGAAAGGCTAACTTTTATATTAAAACACATTGGTGCCTTCCTGGAGTTAAAGGGCAGTTAAACTGGCCTCTGGAATAAAAGGGAACAAAGGGGTGGAAGCGCTTTTAGGGTTTGGTATTGCTTGAAGGGAGGAAAAGCAATTGGGTTTCTAAACGTCTTGGCTGGAGAAAGGCCTAGAATTTTAAAATAGAAGCAATTAAAAACTTTCCTGTGACTTTTATCATGGAGGTTAAACATTCCAGAGCAAAACACCTCACACTCACACAGCATGGTTATTCAAACTGCAAATTGCTGACGCTTTCCCAAGTGAAATCTTTTTCCCAAGTAATTTGAGGAACTATAGAATGTGGACGTTGCTGTTTTGTATCGGATTATTGAAGTGGAAGATGAGCATCCTGTCAAAAGGAATCTGGTTTTAGACCCTTGTTGATTTGTTCGTATGGGGCTGTACTATAACTTTATAAAGTCTAGCCTTAGTAATAGAATTGGGATGCTCTCTCTAACTCTGAAGTTCTTAACAGCAACAAAAAGCTGAAAGAGATCATGGATAATAGCTACAGGAACCCAGTATGTGAAAAGTGTGACAGAAACAATCTGAAGTTGTGAAACCTTCTCCATGCATATCAGGATTCATGTATCTCGTGCGGTTTATCATATGAATAAGAAGCGTATCTAGAGTTCAGTCTGTGTTTTGGTAACAAAGCTTCTATGACTTCCTCATGTGGGTTAAACTCTTCCTAAAAATGAATCTCTTTACAGGACCTGCCCCTGCACCAGTGACTCAGCCTTTAACTCCACTCCACCCGCCTTCAAGGCCACCCTTAGGACCTCCACCAGTTGGTGGCCCACCTTTAATTAGGCCATCAGCACTGGCAGCAGGACCTCCTAATACACAGTCGCTGCTAAACTCAGCTGCAAGTCGAGAAGGTAAGAAATAATGTGCTCTTTGTTGAATTTGGACATAGCAACTTGCTCTAGTGTGCAACCTTTGAAGTCAACCACACTGTTCTATTAGAGACTCAGGTAGTAAAATTGATACTAATACAGTGTAATTTTATCTGTGTATAGCTTCCTGTATCATTTTATTCTGCAAGGAGAGCTAAAACATGGATCCTGCAATTCCTTGTAGTTGTACCTGATTCTTCTCTTCTGTGTAAAATCACTGAAGCACATATCTTGGATTGGTTCATTTTTGGAAGGTAGTTACTAGAGGCTGTAAAGTGTCAGCTGTTGAAGACATGTATCTGACTTTTCTCTGTTTGCTGTGGGCCCTGCACAAATACACCATTGTGTAAGAGCTCTGTATCAAAAAGGCCTGCAGTTGCCTTGCATTTAGTGCCCTAAGATGGGCCATGTGGTAGTTGGCAGTTTTATTTTTACATACATAGTTTGTTCTGTCAAAGCTGTTGGTTCTTTGCATGTTCAGATTGACACTTTCTTGTATGTGGTGGCTGTGTGAGTACAAGAATAGTATGTTCAGATTTAGCTTAGTTTTGAACATATGAGATGCGTTAGAAACTGCTTTGGTTAGAAAGTCTTTTCTTCATAATGAAAAGAAACATTTCCAAGGCCCTCGGGAGATAGAAATGTTTAGTCTGTGAAGTAGGTTGACTGGTGCATACTAGCAAGATTCAATGTTTAATATAAGTTCCTTTCATTGGGGCATGTTTGAAGATTTCAATGATAATAAAAATTGAGTACCTGCTTCTCCTTAGCAATAGGTAGTTGTTTTCATATATTTAGGCATAGCTAACTTACAAATAGCTGTCCTTTGGGAGCATTCCCTCCATTTCAAGGTTTTTCTTATCTCTGCTGGAATTTGTATCTTGACCGGTACGTGACCATATCAGAACTGTTGGTGTTTGCTGTGAGCAGTACTGGACTAAGCGTGTAAGTGAAGGGAATTTGGTGTTCCTGTGAATTATCAGAGGGAAAATCTCTTAAGGGAACTTGGCACCTGAATTCCAGGGTCCTTTGAAAACTGCAGCAAGCCTACTGACACTTCCTCTGATGAGGAGGAAGTGTCCCCTGTCCCCAGGCAAGTGTATCAGCTTGGAAGTTACAGTGAATACCTCACCTGAAGTAATCTTAAAAGATCATTCAACCAGAGATACAGGGACTTTTGTTCTCCTTAAAGAAAGATTGTGGTGTTTTATGGAAGTCCTCTGTTGAGGTCACGTCACCAGAGGAAGTGTGTGTGAGGAAGAGGGCAAGATGTATGTTTAATACAGTTTTGTCCTGGGGCAGAAGCAAAGTAGATCCAAACTAATCCTAGTCTTAATATTCATCCAGCAAGTAGGATTTCACTGCAGTTACCTCAGAACAATTAGTAGCTTGTGAAAATTTTTACTGGGATTGTCTTTAATAGGTGATGCTACATCTGCTGCCAGCGATGGGGCTGCGGTGCAGAACAGCTACGATGCACTGGAAGGTGGTGGCCTCACAGGTAAGGCTTTGGGAGTAAAAATAGTTACTACTACGTAACGTTTAAGAGCCTGTGAAAGATAGGAGTTTAGGCATTTATGTACAAACACATGTACTTGGTTCCATGTCTGTCTTGAAACTAAATATGAAATTTCAAGCTTTGACAAGTACCACATCTTCTCCTGTAAGTATGGAAAAGCAGTAAAGAGCACCTTGCAAAACTGACAGCAGTGGTAGTTGTTTCCACTTAGAAAGTAAACACCACCAAAAGCCCTTCTGCTGTATTAAAGAATTGAGCAAGCTGTGGTTTTTCAGCAATTGATCTTAAGTATTTATCTGCTCTGCCTCTAGCAACTCCACATCCTTCTCCTGCACCCCCAAATGTTAAGATGAACAGAAGTGTTGGGTATTCTTACCCTGCCTTACCTCCAGGCTACCAAAATACTTCTGCACCCGGAGCACCAGGAATGCAGGCATCTGCTTTGCAGTATCCAGATGGATCAAAACATTTCCACCAGGTAAAGGTTGTCTGGTTTTCATCTTGGTACTACCAGTGGCGTGAAGAAAAGGTGGCAATTGGTGTGTGTTGTGCATCTGTGGGGTGCTGGTTGTTCAAGATGACAGACGCAGCCCAAAAGAAGTGCTTTTGCTGATGCCTTGGCACCAGTTTGGAAAAGCTGTGTGCCAGCTCCTTCTGAAGTGTTCTATCCTTGAATCTGTTCAGAGTGTTTCTCTCAAAAATATTCAGCTGCTTTTGGCATGGTTTTCCTCCCTTGGGTTGCCAGTGTTAGCTGAAGTATTTGGGCTTTTCCTGAACTTTCGAAGTGAACTGACCAGCTGAGCCTCTGAAGTTCCAGAGCTTGTAGCAACTCTATGTTGATTTTTACCTCCACTGTGTTAAATGCCAAGTTTATGTAACAAACACTGTTTACATCATTGTAATATAATGGCAGTTAATATGGAAACAAAAGAGACAAAAATAAGAAAGGGAAATAAGTTTGCTATTTAAATTGACTGTGGGCTTCGTTCACTGGGCTTGTTCAGCCTGGAGAAGAGAAGGCTCTGTGGAGACCTAACAACAGTCTTCCAATACCTAAAGGGGCTGACAAAAAGTCTGGAGAGGGACTTTTTACAAGGGCATATAGTGATAGGACAAGGGGGAGTGGCTTTAAACTGCCAGGGCAGAGATTGAGCTGAGATCTCAAGTTATTCCCTGTGAGGGTGCTGAGGCGCTGGCACAGGGTGCCCAGAGAAGCTGTGGCTGCCCCATCCCTGGCAGTGTTCAAGGCCAGGTTGGATGCAGGGGTTTGGAGCAACCTGCTCTAGTGGAAGGTGTCCCTGCCCGGGGCAGGGGTTGGAGCTGGAGGAGCTTTAAGGTCCCAACACAAACTATTCCATGATTTAAATAACTGGTGTTAATTTCTGGAATTCTATTTGACTCTAGCCTGCCCTGGGCACTAATCACTTAAGCGCATCTATGGGTGCCCTGAGTCTACAGCAAGAAGGATTAAGACCTGTGAATCTTCTTCAAGAAAGAAATATTCTTCCTACAACCCTCTTGAAGGCTCCAGTCCCAAACTTGCATGAGGACATCCAGAAGCTCAACTGTAATCCTGAGTAAGATCATCCATTTGCTATAATTCATCAAATTCCTATTGGTAAACATAGCTCTTCAAGTAGAAAACACTGAAAATGGGCTTTGCTGTGTTAAGATGAAGGTGGGAAATGGTTTAAACTGAGCATTGTGTGGAGAAGGTATGAGTTAAAATGTTTTTTGCAAGGCAGTGATAGATTGGTACAGTACAAAAACTTTACAATATAGCTGGCAATGAGCATAACTCAGAAAAGATATAAAATAGGAGTTAACTCACCTGAGTGAGGTACACCAACAAGATTGACAATGCAGAAACATGAGTGACCTCTGTATTGATAGTAACCTTTTAAACAATGGAGTAAATGGAATGTCAAACAAGAGGGTGGCAGTTGCTTATTCAAGTCATCTCTCTGAGGAGGCCAGCCAAGCTGTGTATAACCAGGTACTCCTGCTTTGCAAGGCTTTTTATGATAGATAAAGGAAATAACAGCAACTTTGTGAAGTTGCTCATACAAACAAGCTGAACTGGAGTTGCAAAAGTGCTGTGCACATCTGCGCTTGTGGAAACCACTGAGTTCTGAAGTCTCTGCTTATAGTCGTTAAGTTTTAAGACAACTTTTTAAACTTCACGGGTTCAGATTTGTGTATAAGGACACCTCAGAATGGTATCCCAAATTAACATGGTATATAAGGGCTTGGTGTAACTTTGAACATTGTTAGGCTTAACTTTGACTTGAATGACTGACATTTAGTTTTGTTTAGAGAGTGTGTGTATAAACTAAGAACTCAAAAGCACATCCTGTGGGTCAAGCTAAGACTAAACCAGAATGATTTGACAGAGCTGGAGAAGATCCTGTATCTGGAAATGGAAATTCACCATTACCAGCTCTAGAAAACTATAAAGGATGCTCTGTACTACTGAAATCATCATTTTTTATTATCTGAAAGCCTCTGAAAATAACCCTTTGTCCTCCATGTAGGTTGTTCCGCTGTACCCTGACTAACATTCCTCAAACTCAGGCCTTACTGAATAAAGCCAAACTTCCTCTGGGGCTCCTGCTTCATCCTTTCAAAGACTTATCGGTATGACAAATATTCAAACCTTTAAATGCTGAAATCTCAACTGTGCCTTCCCTAGAGTCCAGAGCTGGACACTGAACTATAAAAGAAGAGCAGAAAAATTCCCTTGGCAACTGACATTTCCCTGCTCCAGGCAGATCATTGTAATGTTTCTTAATTTTTTCTCCCTACCATTTTTAACCTTTCAAGCCTCACTTCTTAATCAAAAAAAACCCAGCAGCTTAGAGCCAGCACAACACTAGGACTGTGACACAAGGCAGCACATCTAATGGCTTAGATAGCTTTATCTTGTCACATAGCAGTTGTAGTTATTGATTTCCTGTACCAAACCTAGCACTAATTCTAAGGTTAATTAAGAATTAACAGAGTGAAAGGGGTTTGGATGTCCTCACATAGCCAGGAGACTTCGTGAATTTAGCAAGGTCTCTCTTAAACATTGTTATTTTCCACGATTTAAATGATTTTTCAGTTATGTGGGATATTTTTTCTGATTTTTTTTGTTCTGTATTGGGTGTAGGACTTGGTCTTAAGCCATCAGTGTAAAACTCAAGACTCGAGAGGCTTGAGAAGTTGCACAGTTGAATAGGTTAGAGCTCAGTTCCAGCCAGTCATCTTATTGAGGAATTGTAGGGGTGCTGTGAGGTTGCAGAAATCCTTCTTTCTTCAACAAGTCTGCTTTGACTAGCTAAGCAAGAAGCACAGTGTAGATAATGTAATCATAGATGAATAGCTGCAGTGTGGTAATGCCTTAAAACAGGAAGCTTTTCTTTTCCAGCAATTGCCAGTGGTCACTTCAAGTACTATTGTGAGATGCCGTTCCTGCCGGACATACATTAACCCTTTTGTCAGCTTTCTAGACCAAAGGAGGTGGAAATGCAATCTGTGCTATAGAGTGAATGATGGTAGGTATTAAATGTGCTTGTTGCTTTGAATGGTTAAGGTCAGCCTTGCTCACCTTGGCCTTTGAGACTGTCATATTGTTGGCCATGAGTATGAGGGGTTGTTGTCAGTCACACTGAGGCTGTGAGGCATGAGAAGTGTTTCCCATGGGCAAAGACAGGGTGTCACTGATGAAGCACAGTAAGTGTGATGTGGTTTCCCACCCTAGCAGGTGACAAAGTAGCTGCCCTGCCTAGCATAGTTCTCCAAGAAGCATTGCCCAGCAGGCACAGAAGAGTTGATGTCTTTGGTTTAAAATGCAGCCCAGCTAATACTAGCGTGAAGTAATAATATCTAACCTTATCTGCATAGTTCCTGAAGAATTCATGTATAATCCTGTGACAAGAGTTTATGGAGAACCTCATAAAAGACCTGAAGTCCAGAATGCTACTATTGAGTTTATGGCTCCATCCGAATACATGGTAAGGCTTTATTTACTTTTAGTTGTTTTATTTCCAGAGGGAAGTCAGAAAGAGCCTTGTTATTGGGAATGCTTTCCAGCTCCGTAGAACAGTTCCAGCCTCAAGGAGTGTATCTGAGAACTCTTGGGAAGAACTTCAGATAGTTCTTCATTTCTAAACAATTACGATGTCAAAGTTCTTCTGTATTTAGAATGTAGGTGTTTTGGGGTTTTCTGGAAGAAAATTGTGCTTCTAGATTACCCAGTAAGCGACAAATGCATTCAGAAGGTGTAGCTGTCATCTGTGCACTGTTTTAAGAGTTTAAACTTGTAGTGGAATGAATAAACCCCATCTAATAAATGTAAGCTTGCAAACTGAAGGTAACCTTTTCTTTCCTCAGCTACGTCCACCTCAACCACCCGTGTACCTCTTTGTGTTCGATGTCTCTCATAATGCAATAGAGACAGGATACTTGAATACAGTCTGCCAGACGTTGTTAGACAATCTTGACTTGTAAGTATCTTGGAATCTACTATTTTTGATCCTCTTATGAAATGTGTGGTAGGCACCAATGTGCCAGTACTGCCTGTGTAGGAGAGAAATGTCCTAGCATTGGCTAGCAATGGCCAGTGTTATATTAAAACATAGGGTAAAGCTGTAGTCTTTTTCCCATCACAGCGGCACTGGTATAAAAGGTAATTTTGAGGCTTGTTACTCAATCTGGCTCTTTCCTATTTGCTTCACCAATCCCCAAAAGGAACAAATAGCATGTTTATGACGCCTTTAGAATGTATTTTTTAGAAGCAAAAATGTAGGTAAGGATCTGCTGAAAGGAATGCATACATCTACTACATTTTTAATAAAATACATGCTGTTTGAACTCATCTAAATGCTGCTTGGTATTTTGCAGCTTGTTTCTTCCTTTTCTTCCATTTCTTATTACCCTCTTAAAAAATCCTTAAGTGTGTGCTAGGCAACTCTGCTATGAGCTCCTTTTCTGCTCCCAACTGACTGAGCCAAGCTGTTGCAGTCAGCTGTAAAGCTAACTACTTGGTAACAACCACGGAGAGGTGCAGTGCATGGCTTAAAAAAAAAAACAAGCCTGCAGAAATGAAATTCCATCTTCCTGAACACCATATGTCTCATTTTCAGGCTTCCTGGGAACACTAGAACAAAAATAGGCTTCATAACGTTTGACAGCACAATCCATTTCTACAGTCTTCAGGAAGGTCTCTCTCAGCCTCAGATGCTTATAGTTTCAGATATTGAAGGTATGCAGAAATAAATCCTGTGATTTGTATCTACTAAAGCTGCTGGGTTTGACTTAGCCTTTAAAAAAATACACCTGGTGGAAGCTTATAGACCAGCTCGTGAGTCTTGCCAGTAATGGTTTTACAAGTAGTGTATGTCTGTGTGTTTATGAAGCCCCTGATGTGTGAGAATGCTGTGGCTGTTCATGAATTAAAACATTGAAGACAGCCTTCTAACCTCCACTTTAATGGGTACAGTTATGTGGATTTCTCTTGTGATCCCAAATCCTGGTGCTTGGTAAATAACTATAGATTCTGTGGTGACTGATGCTTAGTACTTGTTCTTCTGCCTTTACCTTCAAGTCACTTTTCACTGTGTGTTACAGGGCAAGGCAGAATGAACACTAGGAAGTCTTTGCTGTGCATTTTTACATAATAATCTTGATTATCCTTCAGTCCTGTCGATTGCTAATCTAATAGGGTTAGATATTCCCTATGGGAAAAGAAGAAATCTACCTAATGATGTGTAAATGGGTTTACACACTGATACTGTATTCTTTCTTCAATAGGTGTAATGGTTGCCAAATACATTTGGGGGAAGTTTGATGTGTTTTTAAAAAGTAACTTAAATAGTTTTGTTTGTTTCCCTTCCAGATGTATTTATACCAATGCCAGAAAACTTACTAGTAAATTTAAATGAAAACAAAGAGGTAAGAACTAACTTAACTAACTAGTGACTTTCACATAGTTTGGGATATGCTTGGAAATTTCTGTGTTACTTAATGCACTATAACACCTACAGTTTAAATGCAAAGTTTGAGGTGGAAGGAAGAGGTTTTTTATCTGTGTGACTGTAAACTTTTGCCACCGTGAGACAAGACAGTACTTGAATTCTGCTAGGGCTTTTTCTTCACTACCTTAATATTAGATGTGTTAATGCATGTTGATGCACGTCCAGCAATCAGCTCTATAAAGAAGAAAACTCCAAAGGCTCCTGCTATTAATACTTTTGTCTTCTCAATTGTAGCTAATTCAAGATCTGTTGAAGGCCTTGCCACAGATGTTTACGAAGTCCCTGGAAACTCACAGTGCCCTGGGGCCTGCATTACAGGCTGCCTTTAAACTGATGTCCCCCACCGGAGGTAGAATCTCTGTCTTCCAGACACAGCTTCCATCTGTGGGAATGGGAGCGCTGAAGTCACGAGAAGAGCCAAACCAAAGAGCAACTGCAAAGGTGAGGAAAGCAAAAAGGTTGAGGAATGATTGCCCTCTTCTGTACGTGTAGGTGGTTCTGGAATTGCCTGTTCTGGGTTAATGTTGTGGTTCTCTGTTTGTGCTAACCTTCCTTTGTTAAAGAAGTGGAAAGAACAAAAATAACCAAACCCAAGCACTGTAAGCATGGGTTAATGATTGGATATTTTTTTTCATGATATCACTGGAAACAGTGATGGAGAATCAATTATTAGTGTCCCTGAAAAGAGGCAATAAACGTGTTAATCTGTTTGCATTTCCTTTGAATTTTGTAATACTCCACTGTATTAACAGGACATACATCTGACACCATCGACTGACTTTTACAAGAAGTTAGCCTTGGACTGCTCAGGGCAACAGGTTGCAGTGGATCTATTTCTTCTTAGTGGACAATATTCGGACTTGGCTTCTCTAGGTGAGTAATATTAAGCTGTTCTGGGGTGTGTAACTCTTGTACTTTTGGCAAATACATAGCGTCTACATTAATATTTAGTACATGAACCTGATTTGAATTAATCTAATGTGATAAGATGCAAATTAATCCTTGATGAGCAGTGACAGTGAATAGAATGTAATCCTTCAATCTTTCCTGATTCAACCTAGCTGTTTTCATATTCTCCTTTAGTGAGCCAGGATTCTTGTGATCCTCGTATAAGTGGCTGAAATACTTTCCTCCTTTTATGCCTTTGAACCATCAGTGCAAACATCTTTAGAGTAACTTTCATTAGCATTTGAATTCTTTTCTTTTCTCCATTTAACCCAACTTTCAAGTGACAAAGTACCTGTAATTTCAGGTCAATGGAGAATTATTTCATACCTGAAACTCCTTAAATACATATAGTTGTGTTACACCTGTCTTTGAAAGTAGGTCTGTAACCATGTAAGAGCTATTTGTGGGTGTGAACAGTTTAATAATTAAAGGGAATAATGCGTTCAACTGGTATATTTAAAAACCACAGCAGCAACTGTCTGCACTCTGCCAATGCGTGTTGGTTTTGTTTCAGGTTGTATATCGAGGTATTCTGCAGGTAGTGTCTACTACTACCAGTCTTACCACCATAAACACAACCCTGTCCAGGTGGAGAAGTTGCAAAAGGAACTGAAACGATATTTAACTAGAAAGATTGGGTTTGAGGCTGTCATGAGGATAAGATGCACCAAAGGTTTGAACACAATTTTTTTGGACTGGGGAGGGGAGAGGGGAAACGGGTGTTTGCTGTGATTTGGGAAAGTGTTGAGGGGAATGTTAGCTACTATGTAAGCTTAAATGGTTAAAAGACAAAGATTAGAAAAGATTCAGTACCAGGAATCAGACCAGTTATTAAAAATTGCATTTGCAGCATCTTTACTGGCATCCAGGTTCCATTTTACAGTGGTTAAAACTGGAGATTTTGTTGGACTGCTGTTTAAACAAGGGAGTTCTTTTGTAGTCTAGAGACTTAATACTATCCTGCATTGATTTGACTTCCAAATTTCTGCTTTCTGCTAGGCTTTGTGGATTCTATGGATTAGTTGTCTTGTCTGGGATATTTACCTTTCCTGAAGATACTTTAGTTCATTGAGAAGGATCTTTATATTCTGCTACAGAGCCATCTATGGCAGCTGTGTTAAATGGTGTCTGTACTTCACAACTATGAACATAAGTTGACTCAGTACAATGCTTATCTTGTAGGTCTCTCCATTCACACTTTCCATGGGAACTTCTTCGTACGATCTACAGACTTGTTGTCATTACCCAACGTGAACCCAGATGCAGGATATGCTGTGCAAATGTCAGTAGAAGAGAGTCTTACTGATATGCAGGTTGTTTCCTTTCAGTCAGCTCTCCTGTACACATCCAGCAAAGGTAAGATACACAGGCAGCATTAGCTGCATCAGCAGTACAGTACTCAAATGAGTCTCTTTGTGTCTATTTATCAGCTGCAGTAACTTACACAAACTATTTTATCTAATATCAAGATCACAGCTGTGATGTGTTCCAGCATGTTGGTGATGTTATTGCTTCTTCCAGACCAAGAAGTTTCCTGGAAAACTTAGTTCTGGTCTGAAAATAGGCAAATGTAACCCAGAAACTGAAAATTAGCTGTATTTAAAAGCTACTGGAAATGGCCTGTTTCACCACTTGTATGATACATTAGATTAAATCTTAGGGTTTTGTTGCTATTGAGTAATCAGTGGTGTTTGTTTTATCATTTCATAAAACAAAAGTTATGTGTGGAGACAACAGTTTTCTTTTCTTACAGGTGAAAGACGAATTCGTGTCCACACTATGTGTTTACCTGTTGTAACAACACTGAGCGATGTCTACCTAGGAGCAGATGTACAAGCCATTACAGGGCTCTTAGCCAATATGGGTAAGCATGTTTGGATATGTAGGGATGATATCCCTACAGCTCTGAGCAGTAATCCTCTGGGAAGTAACATTAAAAGAAAAGATTCTCGTTCTAAGAGTGCTTTTTAAGTTGCAAACTTAAGGGGGGGGGGGTTACTTGTAATGCTTGGCTTAGGCAAGGTGTCAGTATAGCTGGATGTAGTCACCTGTACTTAGTCTTAGTCTGATGCATTATCCCTGGCTTTTTTTCCTGAATCACTTGTCTTGACTTCCTCAATGGTGTATTAAAGCTTATGAAGATGCATGGAAGTACATGTTAAAATGAGAAGAGACAACACATGTGACTATTCCTACCAAGGGAGGAAAGCCTCTTATGTGAGCTCTGTACTCTCTTTTTAGCTGTGGACCGGTCGGTCTCCGCTACATTGAGCGATGCTCGGGATGCTCTGGTCAATGCAGTGATAGACTCTTTATCTGCTTATCGCTCAGCAGTCCTGAGCATCCAACAGCCTGGTCTCACAGCCCCCTCCTCACTGCGGCTCTTCCCACTTTATGTACTGGCACTCCTAAAACAGGTAAGAGTTGAAAGGAAGCTGTGCAAGAGGATAATTGTTTGGCATCCTGGATGACTGATGTCAACCTGAAGTAACGGGACATTTCTTTGGTGTACAAAATAGCATGTGTCTTCTCTTTCTGTATTTTTGTAGGACTCAAAACTGGGAAGTTGCTTGGTTTAGATCATTTAATAGAACCAGCCTTTCTCAAGATAACAATTCCATTTCTCTGCAGTCCAGAATTCAATGACTTGAAAGGCCAATGTAGAACGAAGCCTATTTAATTGTTTCTCAGGCCTGGGTAGATAACTTATGATTTTACAGGTGGCGAACATGTGTTTTTACATTGGACTCTGTTATGTTATGAAAAATGGAGGGATTTGGAGATTTTTATGGAGCAAATACATCACAGTAATGGACAGAGGGCATTACTCTTACGTGCAGAAGGCAATAGGGGATAGAGATGTTTAAAGATTATCATTATGGAGAGTGATCTAGTTGAGAAGCAGGAGCTTAGAAGTGTGCATAAAACCAATGGCATAAATGTTTTAAGCAATGGAATAGGAAACTATTAAAGACTGATTAGGTTAGGGAACGTGGCACTGATAGAGTGTGTGTTCAGTAATAATTCTTGTGCGTTTCTGGCAGTGTAGACCTGCACAGCAGTTCAGTGTGGATAGCAAGAGAGCTGGCTGGCAGAGAGGCAGCTGGCTGCCTGTTCTTGCAAAAGGTTTAAAGCCTTTCACAATATTTGCTCAATGTAAGTAGTTTTTGATTGGATTTCCCTGAACTGGTACTCAAGGTCATTTTAAGTGTTGGACATGCTAGCTTTCTGTTCTAGAGAGAATTTTCTGATTCATGCCCCTTGATAAGGAATTAAGCAGCATGTTCATACTGATATTTGAACTTCTTCATGTAGAAGACTTTGTAAGTGTCTGACCCAGTGAAGAGGGAGGAGCGAGCCCTTGTTTCAGTTATAGCTGTTCGGGACTTTTTTGTCCCAACATGTAGCACTGTATCTTGGAGCTGCTGGAGCAAGTCCAGAGGAGGGCCACGGGGATGATAAGAGGACTGGAGCACCTCCCATATGAAGACAGGCTGAGAAAGTTGGGGCTGTTCAGCCTGGAGAAGGGAAGACTGCGTGGAGACCTCAGAGCAGCCTTCCAATATCTGAAGGGGGCCTACAAGGATGCTGGGGAGGGACTCTTCATTAGGGACTCTAGTGGTAGGACAAGGGGGAATGGCTTTAAACTTAAACTGGGGAAGTTTAGGTTAGATCTAAGGAAGAAGTTCTTCACAGTGAGGGTGGTGAGGCACTGGAATAGGTTGCCCAAGGAAGCTGTGAATGCTCCATCCCTGGCAGTGTTCAAGGCCAGGCTGGACAGCGCCCTGGGCGCCATAGTTTAGTGTGTGGTGTCCCTGCTCATTGCAGGGGAGTTGGAACTAGATGATCTTAAGGTCCTTTCCAACCCAAACTATTCTACGATTCTATTGTAAATCCAGAATTACCAAACAGTCCATATGTAGAAGCCAATTGTAAACTGCTCCAATATTTATGCTTCTAAATTCCATCAAGTAGCACTTTTGAGGTGTGTGTTAAGAGACATATTCCAAAGATACTTTCATCTCAGCTGTAGTGCTCACTAGAAAAGATTGGTGGTGCAAGGTCATGGTTGATTCTAGAACCCAGCAATGGCAATAAGGAGAGCTGTATGATCTGTATGTGAAACACTTGAAAGGACTATGGAGACGTAAAATAGCAGTGCTAAAATATCATATCCAGGAGAAAATACTTATGGCTCATCTCTAAGACTTAAATAAGTTATATATGAACAATAGAGGGTGTGCTAAGTTCCTGCTTATCTCTCTTTGCTTTAATGGTCAAATGAAATGCCTGATTGTTCACAGAAAGCGTTTCAAACCGGGACGAGCACTCGTTTAGATGAACGCATTTTTACCATGTGTCAAGTGAAGAACCAGCCCCTTGTTTACCTCATGCTCATGACACATCCCAGCCTGTACAGAGTCGATAACCTCACAGATGAGGTGAGTGTCTGCATCACTACACGGTCTGTTTGTCTGATGCCAAAGACTTGGATGATGTGAAAGTAAATTGGTGCTAAAAATCTTACCATTGGTTATTTGGGACTGGGCTGATGAGTTCTGGAGAGAGGCTGTGCTCTGGCTATGGATGGATGGGGAAGGTTTCTCCTCAATTATTCCACTTTTTGTCCCCTATCATTGTCTTTTCACTATAAATCACATGTACATAAAGACAGTATAAGATGCTTTAACTTTTTGTCCTTGTGTGGCTTCCTCTATTGTAAAATATCAAAGTAGTTCTGTGAACAGTGAATATCTATGTAAGAGCCTGAGTATTTTTAGAAATCACATCTTTTGTACATCACAAATCTGATGCTCCTGTCCTAGAGTAACCTTAAGTTGAAGTACACCCTCTCTAAATAAATCATGAAGAGACTTGCTAATAAACTATGCACTCAAAGTATGACTTGAACTGAGAAAAAGGGTATAGCTTCATATTCAGTGTAATACGTCCTATTCTTATTTAACCTTCTCTTCTTGTGCCTGTTTCAATGCCTCAAGATGTGAACCACTGTTTTTCTTTCTGCCTTTTCCTTCAGGGGGCTCTTAACATAAATGACAGAACTATACCTCAGCCACCCCTTCTCCAGCTGTCAGTGGAGAAGTTGAGCAGGGATGGTGCTTACCTTATGGATGCTGGCTCTGTAAGTTGGGTGGTGGTTGGGGATTTTACTTGACACATTCTTTCTGAGGCCTCAGACTGTGGAGGAGACTGCTGAGGTGTGGGTTTGTGTTGGATTAATGTTGTTATCACTGGGTATCTTTCAGGTAATGTTTCTGTGGATTGGGAAGAACTGCGGGCAGAGCTTTATCAGCCAAGTCCTTGGAGTTCCCAATTATGGCTCAATACCGCAGAACATGGTACGTGCTTTTCTTGCTATACATCAGGAATAGTGCCACCAGAATATTAGTTTCATGAAAACTTAAATACCACAGTTCAAATATTAGCCCTTTAGTTATTATTCACTATAAATCCAGATTCAGGAAAAGAAGTAATTGCTGTTAACTCTCTTGGAGTTTCTCCAGGCTAAACCTTTATAGCTATTCCCAGGAAAGCACAGTTAAGAAGAGGCTGGCAGTGAGTAAGTTTCTCAGACTTGTGGGAGCAGTCTGAGAACACTTGCCAATAGTAAGCACAGTGGGTGAGTGGGAAATCCTTTGGTGTCTGCAACAGGTATTGATCACAGCTCAGTCATCACTTCTGACAGCTAATTGCTGTTTACTATATTGCTGTACTAGTTTAGTGCGCTTGACTGTCTCAAGCCCTTTCAAATGATACTAGACAAAATGTATCTGTCTGGGTTTCCTTTATACTCAGTATGGAGAGAGTCCTTTCACTGTTCTTATGAAACCTGTCCTCTATGTACTAATGATTCCTTTTGCCTCTTAGACACATCTCCCAGAACTAGACACTGCTGAATCCATCAGAACAATAGCTTTCATTTCTTGGCTGAGAGAACAGAGACCTTTCTTCCCTATACTATATATAATAAAGTAAGTATTTTTTTTAACAGTATTTCTGCTTCTTTAGGTTTCTTTTAATACGTATTTCAGTATCATATACTGGACTTTCTTAATGGAAGTTTTAAATGGTGCATGCTGTGCCTAACAGATTGGACAACGGACATGACTTGTTCTGAGTTGACTCCAGTTTGAATTGCCACAGACTGAAAAAGACTAAATGTCACAGAACAATCTTGACTTAATGTCAGATAATGAAGTGAATGCTGTAAGTGCACTTGTTAGGATTAATGACAAGGGTATTTGAGAGGCTCTTTTCATATGTCCTTAAGCTCTTGAAATAGCTTTCCCACTCGAGCTGTAACTTTACGAATGCATTGCACTGGTGATCTTGGCACATGTTTATTTCACTCAAACACTTATATTTTCATTTTTAAGGGATGACAGTCCATTGAAATCAAGTTTTCTGCAAAATATGATTGAAGACAGAACAGAATCAGCCTTATCATACTATGAATTCCTCCTTCATATACAGCAGCAAGTGAATAAATGAAACACTAACCTTTGGCTCACTTCTTTAAGGAAAGATTTTGCAGTAAAGAACGATTGTGCTTGTAATATCTTCATTAAATCTGTGGCCTGAGGCAGTTGATGAGAAGTTCTCACTGTGATTTCAACAAACTAAAGCAAATAAAGGACCACATCTGAGAATCAAATGTGCAACTACATAATATTGTACCTTAAGAAAAAAACAAAATCAAACTGTTGGAACTGGTTGAGCACCTTTAATTTGCTGCAAATCATGTTTTTACTGTAAGTAGTTGCAGCATGAAGTATATTTACAAAGGCAATACTGAAAAGGTGAAATACATTTTGTAAAATAAAGAGTTCTTTGTTGTTCAAAATGTATATTTCTGTAACTCTTTGCCTTTTTCTTTTTGTTTTGTTTTTTTTTTGCTGCTAGATACAAAACCTCACAATACTGGTCATGATTTGCAGGGAAATTGTTGTAAGCGCATCCAGTGATTACAGACAGAGCATCTCGGTGTTCAAACTTAAAGTAGCAATGAAACAACTGTTCATTGTGAAATGAACAAATGCTTATGAAGTGTAGAATGCAGGGATTGTGGCTAACAGGACTAAAGGTGAGCTTAACCTGGACAAGGTGGCTGAGTTTGATAAAGCTTTTAATAAGTCAGTATTCTAATTAAAAAAGAGTGGGGAGGAGCGGGTCCTGTATGAGAGCATCTTAAAGTCAGTGGCTGAGATAGCAGCAAAAGTGGACATAGGTGGCAGATGTTTTTCTTCAGTGAAAGGAACAGTTGTCATTTCAGTTTGTGAATGGGGCGGGAGGGGAAGGGCAAGGCAGGTTCTCTCAGACCTTTTGGCTTATGTTTAGTAGACTTTGGGCTCTTGTTTACATTATCTGAATGTTCAGCCCCTCGAATCTAGTGTGTTTCTGAAGCAAGTTTGTGTGACAGCATTTCAAACCCAATGTTTTAAGACAACATTGAATATTTTGAGGTTAAAATTCAAACAGACATTCTTTTTCCAAAGACAAAAATATTTTACATTGCAGATTAGTTGATGGTCTGAGACACACTTGAAGTTTTCAGTTTATTTTTCTTTTTACTGCAGCTGTGTAATGAGCCCAGGTCCAAAGACAGGGTGCACCCAATAAGAGCTTTAAAGATACTCTCAGATCCCTGCCAGAGCTCCAGACGGAAGGTGACATTGGCCTTGAAGTGAAAATTTATATACAGAAATACTGAAACCATTTTAAGACTGCATTGATCATTGTTCTGTGGTGGAGATTAGCTATCATTGATAGCTACCAACATAAAGAGTATTTAAGTTACTGTATCCCAATGCCTGTGGAAGCATTTGATATGGAAAATCTTGGTTTGCTTTTTTTGTTTGTGAAAAAGGACTTGCAAAACCTACTTCCTGGGGCAAGTAACTTGAATAGGTAGCAATGCTTGTAAGTGGCCAAACATGCGCTGTGATGAGGTTAGTTAACTTACATTTGTGATACAGATGTCCAAGGACATGGTAGGTAATCATTTGCTGCCATTTCAGGCTGTAGCTACACGTAGTTGTCAGCAGTTGCCTTACTTCAGGGGAGGAGTTCCTTTAGGGAAGTTCTTCTTGTCATTTGAGCACAAGAAGCTGAATTTCAGACCAATGTCTAAGGTAGCATGAAAAGACTTAGAGAATCAATTGAAGCTTCCCTTTCTGCTGTCTCCCTTCAAACAGGAGCATATTTACTTGAACAGCTTGTCAGAGAATTGCACAGTTTCTAAGTCATAGTGAAGAGGTTCTTAAGTTTTCAGTCTGATTTAACTTTTTTGCTGGGGGAAAGGCGTCTCTTTGTTTAAGTCATAAATGGAAGCTGTGCACTTGCATAGGTTATGACTTAAAACTTGTGGTTTGGGTATATTATCACTCGGATGTTGAAAATCATCCTTGCTTCTTAACAGCACCCCCCAAAGTCTGTCTCTTACTGTGACTGTATTTTGCTACTATAGCCCTTACTTTTATTTTTTAAGACATAAATGTTGGAGATGGCTTCGTTGCTTTACGCACACCAGACTAGTGGCTAAAGCTGTCAGTCTTGGTGGCAATTAACAGCTTTGAATTAGAGTCCCTCAGTTTTACACAGCAAAACATGGCAAGAATCAGATGAACCAGTTCGAATCCTCTTTGCTTTGGAAGAAATGCAGTGTTGAGCTCTGTCAGTGTATTCCCTCACAGTGGGAAAGCCTGCTGGGTCACCCTGTATTGCTGTAGGGGCAGTGCAGGACAGATGAACACAGAAACTGCTTATGATTTGTTGTTTTCACCTACAACTGAAAAATGAGGACACTGAAGATGAACTGCCAAAACAGGCAAGAGTGGCTCTGGTAGTTAAGATCTCAGCACGACAACTCTACCACTGCAAATGTTCTCTATTTTTCTAGTTGAAGACTTCTTTTTAAACTCTATCTGTATTTGACACATTAGTGTTCAGCCAACATTTTTACCATCCATTTTACTTTGCTTTCATTCTCATTTTTAATTTAATATATTTGAGTCTGAGTCCACATAGACTGTGTTGCAATAACTAGAATGATTCACTTTTACTTAGAATTAATTTCTTAACAGAATTTAATTAAAGAAACAGAATGGCTGTTAAGTAAGGGACCATTAAATGTGATTTTAAGGTTCTGTTTACTATTACGGATGTAATCCTTATAGTAAATTTAATTTTGTAAAGTAGTGTATGATACTGTAATATTAAATCTTTGTTTTCTGAACTCAAACATATGATCTTCAGTATGAAGTGATAAATCTTCCCCCTTCTGAATCTGAGACAGGATTTACTTGTCCTCCTTTTTACAGTTTGTAATTTTCACTGTTTTATTCCTGTAAAAAGTCATTTGTAACACATGCAAATGCTTATTTTATCTGTGCTAATTTATCAGATTTGGCTACTCAATAAAATTAATTGAAAGAACTCATGCAAGTCCATCAGTGCTTTCTTAGAAATAACATATTTGATCAATTGAGTTAAATGCCATGTACCAACAGGTGATAAATTCTATTTTTAGATAAAACATGTAATATTCAGGTGATAAACTGAGAGGGAATTGGTGAAAACCTGTCACTGGCATTTTATGTCCCTGCAAAGCACCTTTATCAGTCAGTGTTGTTACTCAGTGCTGCCTTGGGGTGTGTTGTTCCAGCAAGGTGAGTGGGGCTGCACCCCACCATGTGGTACCCTTGCAGCTGGCTCGGAGTTGGTCTTAAGAGCCAGTTGCCACTGACGATTGGAATTTAGCCTTCAGCAGTGATCCCAAGTGATCAATTTTATTGTAGGTAACCCTGTATCTTCATTTAACATCCTATTCTTTCAGCACCTTCTTGTAAAAGTCATTCCATTTTACGCTTGCCAATTTTTTTACGAGCTCTCATCACTGCTGCTTCTGGTTCATCGTACGTAAGTTAATGCATGAGCTTGGTCCTTTGACCTCAGTATTGAGCAGTGTTTGAATATAGAATTCTCTCCTTCTCTCTCTAAATCACTTTGTATCGTAGAAATATTAATTGGACTTGTCAGCACAAAGTTTTTCCCCCACCACGTGTAATGATCCGTCCTGGTGCTGCTGAATTCACCGCCCGGCGATGAACTGGCGCTGGTCTGTGGAGCTCCAAACAGCATCTTGAAGCCGAGTTCTGCTTCTGCGTGAAGTGCCTGTGGCGCAGTCCGTGAGTTAATGAGCGCAAGTCATTCAGCGCCGAGGATGTTGAAGGTAATTAGTTTGAAGTATTGATGGAAAGTATTCGTGTCACTGTCTTCATGTGATTTGCCTTTTGGGTACTTCTCACCAGAGCACAGCAGAGGGGCAGAATCCTCTCCCTCAACCCGCTCCCGCTCTGGGGATACAGCCCAGGAACTCAAGATGCTCCCTGGTTTATGATGTTACGGTAAATCTGGAGTCCTTGAGAGGTCCTTGTTCCCAATATGCAGATTCAATCCCTTCAGCAGTGTGGTGACACCACACTGGGAATACGATTTGGGACGCTGGCCCTTGGGAAGTGCTGCCCAGCCATTCCCTAGAAGGCATTTCCCTCCACTGGGTATTGCTGCCACGTACACGGAACAACATCCATTTGCTGGCACTCCAGTGACCAGCAGACTCTTCCCTCCTTCGGAGTGTGCCCAGAGATGACAAATTACTCCCTAAATCCATCCGCACAGCAGCACTCGGTGGGTTTCCAGCAGGAACCCCCCCCCCAGGCTGAGGAGCACAGTGAGGAGCTTCTGTTTGCAGTTTAAACACTGGGTGCTGGAAATTAAACAGCTCTGTGAGCTGAAACCTGCGAGTACCTCTGATGTTCTGCTGCTTTTGTACAGTTTTAACTTGTTTTTCGAGTTACGGAGGGTGAGGTAAATACTACTTTGGTTAGAAACACAAACGTCCACTTTAGTACTTTAAACATCTCTACAGAGCACCGCTGTCCTCGCTGTATGATAAGGAGAACGTTACCAACCTGTTCCACGTCTTGTATCGCGTTCGCAAGGAGCATGTTCCACCTCTGCTGCC
>NW_009942311.1:35964-44202 GCF_000696875.1 Nestor notabilis | reverse complement strand
GGCGGGGGTTGAGGATTGGTGTGTGCTGAGCACTGGGAGCAGGGGAGCTGGTCACATTGCTGGGGGGAGCTCGGGGTGCGGGGGGTGGTGATGCTGAGAAAGGTTTGGGGTGCGGGCGGAGCCGGTGCTGCCCGCGGATCCGCGGGAGGGAAGGAGGGACCACTTCTGTACATAGCCATAGCAGCCAAATGCCGGTTTCGGAAGCACAACTACTGTCGGATGGAATAGCTAACCTTTGGGGTTTGGGGTCCCTTCAGCAGGTTGTCACAGTAGAATATAGTGAGAAAGACCGTTACTAAGCATCCTGACAGAGCTTCAAAATCATGTCTCCAAGATCTGGAAGAGCTGGCATAGAGCAAGAGGTAGAGTGAAGTTTGTCAAAAAAGTGTGGCCATATCATTATAGTTCACGAGACCCTACACTGTGAGGGTGTTTCTTGCAGTAAGAAATTATTTCTTCATTCTGAAAGAAAAGAGATCTAACAGCGAGAGAGGGGACAACACAAGTTTGGCTTTTTCTTTTTTTTTTTTTTTTTTGTTATTTTTGTCAATAATGTGCTTTTTAACTACTTAAAAACACAGAAAGGTTCTGAGGGAGATCACAGTATCTTGTCCAACATCCGCCAAAAGACAAAGTCACACCTAGGCCACTGTCTAACCCACGATGACCACCCCACCAGCCCCTTCTACTTTCACTATCTGAACCTTTTGGTAAGGATTTCTAATGTATGACTCACTGTCAGTGTGTCCTTCCATTTTGATATCACACCATTGAGAACTACCCTGGGCATGACTACCCAGCCTCTTTTGTACTTGTGCTGGATTAGCTTAATCTACACCACTTTTCCTGTTTTATGAAAACATCATTCAAAACTGCACCAGAAGCCTAAGTACAGCCCTTAACTCACATCTAACACTTCTGCCTGCAAGGCCAATTGTCTTGTGAGTGAAGGGGATTAGATCAACTCAACAGCGATGTGTTCTTGACAGTCCTCTCTGCAGCTATGCATATGTCTTCAAGCTGTTTCTGCCACCGCCAGCCTTCTTCCTGTAGGAGGACAGTTCCTCCTCTGCTACTACTACTTCTGCAGGCCACTTTGGCTGTTCAGCTACTGGATGGTCACCACAGAGGGCTGACGAGCTCCTCACAGCCATGGGAAAGTTGAGGAGCACACCTCTCCTTTACCTCTTCTGCCTGCAGAACCACTAGCACACATGTCCAGTGCCAGGTGCCCCTTCCCATACCTCTCCAGTGGAGAAACTTTGGTGGTGGTTCCTGTCATCCAAGGCTAGGTTGCCCATCAAGGCATGACCCTCACAGCTGTACGTCAAGGGAGATCTGACAATGAAGTGACAAGCTAGCAGCAAACCTATTCCCAGCAAACACAAAACAACCTAAATGCACTCATATTTGCTCATTTCTGTTAAGGGTTTAAATCATTAGTCCTACATTCATACAGCCCAGCTGGAAACAGTGATGTCTGAACTGCCTTCTAACTCTCGGTGCTGCTCACCAGGAAGGGCTACAGCCACCTGATTCTTCACAGGTCTTTGACAAGCAGGTGAGTTCTGATTTGCCATCGCTGCCACCCAGATGCTGACATCACCATGTGCCTGGAACTTTACCTCTGCCACCCCAGCAGCTCCAGGGCTGGCTGCCACATCAGTGACATGATGAACGTGAAGCAGTCAACGAGGGCTGGTGTGGAACACCCATGCAGGACAAGCCCAGGACCCTTCTCCAGCCCATCAGCTCCTCTCCCTGCCTCAGGGCTGCCTCTTGCCCTGAGCCTGGTGCAGTGGCACTGCTTGCATGTATGACAGCGGTGGCAGCAACCTGTCGAGCTCCCAGCTCTCCTGCCAGCCCAGCTGCTGATGGCACAGGATCTGGGGTGCCATGGCTGTTCTCTGCTTGTTGGTAGAGATCCATGCTCTGGTAGAGGAGAGCTGGGGCAGGCGGGTGCTTGGGGTCTGGGCAATGAGGTACTGCTGCATCCACTAAAGGAGCAGCCCTCTGGTGCTGCAGGCAGGAGGACGCCGCACCCAGCCGTGGCGGCAGCAGACAGTGAGTCAGCTTCCTGCTGGATTTTCCATACCGAGGGAAGGTCTGTAGAGGACTGGCAGGAACAAGCCGAGGCAGGAATTCCTCCTGGACACCAGACAATATCCTAATTTCCTCCTTTGCCACGGGTCTGGCACATGGCTGGGAGGCGGGCAGGCCAGCATGCCCCTGCCTAGTAAGCAAGAGCCAAGCTTGGTCTCCCATTGCCTGCAAGGAAATGAGCTGTGACACCTTGGCCATGGTGCCACCTCCCCAGTGGCTTATCAGAACAGTATTCATAGGGTGGGGGACTGATCTCCTCCAACGTCATCCCTGAGATGATCTCACTCAGGAGAGCCAGCAGCAGAGGCAGGATACCTTGGACCCAGCTGAGGGCATGGGGAAGAACAGATGCAGGAGGAGGGCATCCATGCTCTGCCATGCGTTGCCACCATAGCAGTCCCCTCCATGAGGCCTTTCTGCTTTGCCAGGGCCACCAAAATTCCCCTTGCCCAGGGCAGCCAGGAGATGGTTCTCCAAAGGGGGAGAACTACTGAGAAGCAGCAGCCAAAAGTCAAGCGTATCCTGTTGCATGAGTGGCCTGACTGCAGAGCACCAGACACTGAGGCACTCTCCTGATGCAGTCTGCATTGGTGGGAGGGGATGGGGACACACAGCAGGGCACACACTGACCCTGTAGCTCTAGCCCCCTCCCCGCTCCAGTTTCACAATTGCTTTAAATCAGCTTACACATTGACTCCTGAAAAGGGCAGTTCCTCAGTCTCCCGTTGCCAGCCTGCAGGGAGCCCGGCCACAGCTCAGTCTCAGACTGCTCAAACTCAGCACAGAGCTGTGGACCTTCCCTCCTGCCCTGCTGCTCACAAGCCAGCCCTGTCTCTTCCAAGGTAAGGATGGTGGTGATCAAATCTGTGCCGAACCTCTCCCTGCTCAGGGCTTCTCTGGGGCTGTGCAGTAGGGATTAGCCCAGGCTCCTTGGGGACAGGATCAAGTTTGTGCCAGATGTGCCCCTGCTCCAGAGGAATGTGATTAAAACTGCCTGGAGAGGCTTTCACAGGGTCACACCAAGCACTGTGGCACCTGCTCCCGCAGAGAGCAGGAGGGTGAGGGGGAGCTCTCCTTGTAAGAGGGGCAACGTGGAGGGGGGGATATTTATCAGCACCCCACTGGCTCCCATCTCACTTCAGCCACCATAAGCGGTGAGCTCAGCTCACCACAATAGAGAACACTGCCTTTGCACACTGCAGAGCCCAGGCCAAGGGCAGCTGAACCCCTGCTTAGTCTGACCACAGCAGGAAAAGCTTTTTTTTTGACCTCCAGGGCTGCCCTTTCTCTGTAGGTCAGGAAAACAGGATGTCTTCTTCATTTTCAGCCTGAGCACAAGAGCACAGAGCTGGAGCAGATGGGCCTGGAGGGTGGATGATCCCAGCATCCACACCACTATCACTGCATGCATGCCACCCTTTGGCCTCTGAAGCATCCTCCGAGCTGTGTCACTGGGGCCAGCAGTAGCTGTGACTTTCTACCAGCCCATATGCTGTGCTGGATGGACCAAACCCATAACCAGGTGCCTCCAGCTTTCTCTGCAGATAGGGATCCCGGTCTTGTCTCCCAAGCCCAACCCTTCCTTCCTTTCTCTGCCACATTCTGGGCCACATGTCCCGCTCCAGGCAGCAACAAGCTGAGGTTCCCTGCCACAGCTCCCTCTGTGCTGCTGCAGGTTTGCTTGGGGCCAAAACATAGCTACGTGCGGCTTTTACACCTCAATCATGAGAAACGCACTCCTGGCGGTGAGATTGCTGAGTAAGAGAGCTGAGCTGCACAAGGCTGTAATTACGGTAGGAACATGTGGGGATGAGGCCAGCCAAGCGCATCCACCTAATTTCCTCTCCTATTAAGCTTTTGTTTGACCCAGACCATGTCTTGCTATTAATGGCGTGATGCTGTGGAGGTCACAGATGGCTGTGTTGCAAACAGCTGTGTGGATTCTGCTCAACTAGATGTGTAAGCAGGGCTTTGCTCACAGATACCATTGCTGTGGGATTCATGCTCTAGAAAGTGTGTCAGCCAGCTGTGGTGCAGGCGTTTCCCAGACTAGGCTGTTCTACCAGACATGGTTAGCCCTCTGTCTCTGGCTGCACAATAAACCCAGGCAAGCAAGTCAGGAGGTTAAATGGTGTCATATCACTACCCCTGGCCAAGCTCTGCTGATGGATGCTGGTAGCCACGGCTCACTACATTTCCTCTTCCTGATGGGTGCAGCTTCAGCCTGCAAATAATTACTATGCTAAAGAAGCGAGCTCTTCTCCTTGCTGTGCACCTGCAGCCAAAACGATGCCAATCCATGCCCTGGTTTGGTATATGTGTCCCTTATAAATTTCCAGGAGTCAACCTGCAACACTGGGCTACTGGGTTAGCAAACCCAAGGAGCAGGCAGTGCTGTGCTAGTGCTAACAACTCCTGTCTGCCAGAGCACCCAGTTTCAAGGTTTGTTTAAGGATGGACAAGTGAGTGCAGGCCCAGTACAGAGCACCAGGAACCAGCCCCAGCATCTGGACCTCTGCCCCTGATGAGGACAAGAGCCTGTCACCGCAGAAACCATCAGCTTTCCAGCATCACCCCTGGTGTTGCTGCAGTACCCTGTGTGCTGGAGGCGGGGGACATCCTCCAGGGACATTGGGCTGAAAGATGAAAGCAATCATCCAGCTGAGCTCCTGCAGCAGAGATCACAAAGCGTCCCCTTTCTGCAGAAGTCACAAGACGAGGATTACCCTTCTGTCCTGCTCAACAGCAAAGTCACATCTGACAGCTTGTGGCCCGGGAGATCACAGAGCAACCTGACAGGAGTGATGGGGGATGCTGTGCAGCGCTGGTGCTCAGTACTTCCTGCTCTCACTCCTGCGTGGCCCCTCTGAGTGAGGCAGGACACCCATGGGTGCCAGCCCACCTCCCTGCTGCTCCCTGTGGGGAAGAAGCTTTGGCAGCCACATTTCAGACTTCAGGCTGAGCCTTCCCTGTTTTGACTTTACAGCAGCATTGCCCCTCTCTGCAGGGGAGCTCATGTGAGGCACCTCTGCACAGCATGGCACAGCTCTTGTGGGTAGCTGCACCTCAGCCAAAAGCATGCACCCTGACAGGGGAACCTTGAACAGGCACAGAAGTGTACCAGCACTGTGCTCATTGAAACTCTCTGAGGAGCCCCTGTTTCCCTCCCCACGGAGTTCTGGGCTGGAGGGCTGGGTGCAGCCCTGGCCAGCTTCGTGACTCTGTTCAAGGCTCCTGCTCCCATGGGCAGCCAGGTAGAGGTGGAAGCAGAACTGTTGGGGTCAGACCCCTGTTCCAGGGATGCTGTGCCTGTCAGAGGTGTCTAACTGAGGATTTGCTCCCATTTCTCCTTCTCACTCCCTGGAGAGGCCATTTACATCTCCTTAGAGTCCCACTGGGTAGCAGTCCCAGCACAGGCACCTCAGCCAGCTGGAGGGCTGAGGAGCCCTGCAAAGATGATGCACTGGGAGGGACAGGGGAGGGGCACAAGGCGGCAGGAAGGCAGCAAACTGCCCAAGGCTAAAGATCTTTTCTCTTGCCAAGGCCAGACAAGCCTTTGGGACAAATACAGGGCTGTGCACAGGAATACTCACTTGTATCGAAGAAATATGCTATCCAAGCCTGTGCATAGGATTCAGGCATCTCTGCAAGAAAAAAGTCCTTTGCAAAGACCTGAGGGAGAGGGGTGAGGGAGCTACATCTCTGCCCTGTAGCTTCAAGGCAATGGCCATGGGGCTGGCAACCAGCTCTGGGAAAGGCTGGTTCCAGCATGAGGGACATGTCTGAACCTGCTGTTCCCATGGAGAGGAAGGTTTGTGTCTCTGCCCAAGGAGGGCAGATTCCTCCCCTGGCAGGCAGCAGGGCCCAGCTCAGCCCTTTCTCCTCTCCCTGGTGCCTCTCCTGGGTCTGGTGAGTCCCTTCTTTCAAGTGATGCAAAGGGGAGGTGGATGGAGGGCAGGAGGGGGGAGAGAGTGTGGGGCCAGAGCCACAGCAGGACTGTTCAGGTCACCGGTGCTTGGCAGTACTTGATGGTGGTCTTCAGCCCTCAGCGTCTGCAACAGTGAGCTGAACCCTGGTACCCATGGGCTGGAGCCGCTCTTTAACTGGTCTCCGGGGCTTCTTGTGCAGCGTGAGCTCTGCCCTCCCCATACTGGTGCAACTCACATTTAAACTCACTTGCAGACACTTGTTGGGGAAGGTGAATGCAACTGAAGGTAAATGCAGGGTGAATCTCACCCTGCCAGCCTGCATTGCATGGAATGTGCCGTGCTGACACCTCCTGCCATTTTTACTTGCCCCACTCCAGAAGCAGGGCTTGCAAACCCTTCTCATGGGCAAGAGGAAAAAGGAGTTTTACATTTATCTTAATGTATTTTGAGTGCCTGAGAAGCAGACACCAACCGCCAGGCAAGGACTTACAATATGCAGGGAGAGGGGAAACTTTGCCAGTGGCACTGCTTCCCAGTTTTGTGGTGAAGATGATCTTAGCCAGCAATTTCCTTAACTTCGTAGCCACACAGCTGTGTGAAGGGGTGCCAGTGGTATCTTACATCAGAGATGTGCCAGCCCCTCCTGGCTGTGGAGAATGAAAATAATTGGAGCAGATAGCTTGAGTGTACTTGAACCTGGGTGGCAGAAACAGAAACCCAAACAGTTTGCCTAAACACACAATGGTTTAAAATTATAGCGTTGACAGTTCTGGGAACAGACCTCCTATTTTTAGTTCTCCTGGTGAGGAGAACTGCTTACTTTTGTAAGATAAACTTGTTCTCAAACAACAAAGAGGTGGTAGAGGCTGATGGTCAGCATACAGTCCTGGTCTGGCGCAGCTTTTCCCCTTCTAGGGAGCAGAAGGACATGTGCCCCATGCCAGAACATCCTCTGGGCAGCTGGGGGGCTGTGGGCTGAGTGTTCTTCCCGCTCCCACAGCATCATCCTCTGGGGCTGCAGGCAGACTCTCTGCTCCTTTCCAAACACTGCACTAGCATTCTGTGGTCCAGTGTGCTCCTGGTGCGGCAGCACCCAGCAGTGTCTCCCTCTTCTGGTGCCACAACAGTGGCTGTACTCCACTGAGCTCACCCCTTGCAGCTCCCTCACTCCTCCTGCCCTAGCCTGTCCCTGTTGCCCTCCTCCCAACCCACCTGCTGTGTCCTCTCCAGCAGAGCAACCGGAACCAGCTCATCCAAGCTGGTCAGATGTGTCATCCTTCAAAGCACCATGCCAGCCTTTGGTAGCACCAGCTGCTGGCTGAGCCCATGCTGTGACTCAAATGAAAGCCCCTGCAGCAATCCTGCCTGCATCAGCCCATGCATCACATACTGGTGCAGTGTGTTTTCCAGTCCATCCAGGGCCCAGGACCGTGTGGGTGAGCTGTGATCCTGGCTGCCTCTTCTCCATCACCGTGGCCCATGGAAGCCCTCTACTCTGCCCTCGAAGGGGAGATCAATGCCTTCATGAGGCATGTGCAGCAGTGCCAGCAGGGCTTCAACCTGCGCAACCTGTACCATGTGCTGCTTGTAGTCCTGCCGCAGAGCCCATCGGGGCAGGTGGAGAGCTGGCAGCACCTGCAGAAGCTCGCCCAGTGCCAGCCTGGTGTGGCCAGCTCTGATGTGGCCAGCTACGTGGGCTGGCTGGCCTCCTACCTACACCACCTGAGCATGCTTAAAGAGATGTTTGACACCAGGGTAGTGGTTCCACTGTGTGAGAACTTGTACATGCACGAGGAGTCAGCTGCCTGCCCCACATCCATCCCGTGCCTGGCCACACAGCTTTTCACCCATCGGCGTAACTGGGGGCTGCTGCTGCAGGGGGGGCCCCTCAATGAGCAGGTCTTCAGCCCTCGGAGCCTGCGTGACCTGCGTGGCTTTGATGGTGTGGAGCCCTTTGTGAAGGTCTTGCGGCTGGTCCCCGATGTCTTTTACCAGAGCTTGGCCACAGCAGAGCTTGCCCAGCACTGGGTCCATCTCCACCGCAGCAGGTACAGCCTCTTCCTACCACCATCACCATCACTGTCACTACCACAGCAGCCACCAGTGCGGGGCAGAGCAGGGCTACCTCCCAGCAGTGTGCAGCCCCCACTGCACAGCAGAGCCCCCCAGCACCTGAGTGGCTTTTCCTCACACCACACCCCCCACC
>NW_009942311.1:35505-35885 GCF_000696875.1 Nestor notabilis | reverse complement strand
AGCAACTGCCCTGTGTGCCCAGGTTCGCCATGTCACCCAGCGCATCAACGTCCTGCGCCTGCAGCAGCGGGGCAAAGGGACAGAGCGGCCCTGGCCCCAGCAGAGCCTGCAAACAAGAGGTCACCAGCACCAGGCTACCCTGGCCGAGCAGGTGCAGAAGAGCCTGGAGCTGGAGGAGTACCACCACAGCATCCTGAAGGCTGACTGGCTCCTGGAGCTGGAGATCAGGCCCATTCTCATCCGGAGGATCGATGAGGTAAGGGGTGCACACTGGCTCTGCTTGTGCTTCCTGCCCTGCGTCCCAGGGTGAGTGAGGGCACTGCCATGGGCAGGAGAGCTACATGGAAAAGGCTGGACAGCACTGCCTCCTCTCCCACAGG
>NW_009942311.1:8850-35474 GCF_000696875.1 Nestor notabilis | reverse complement strand
CCGGGACCTGGAGAGGATGCTACGAGGCCGGGTACTGCCCACCCCACAGCAGGTCCAGTTCAGAAACAGGATGGCCACCACCCCTGTGCCCAGGCAGGCTCAGCCCTCTGACAAGAAACCCATGGCAGTGGCCAGCCTCAGGAGCAGATGGTGACCCTGACCATGGCTTACTCCCAGCAGCAGCACCCAGGAAAGCACAACTGGAGGACATCCAACCTATCACTATGTGTGCTGCAGGCAGCCAGCAGCTCACGGGGACCTGGCTTGGCTCTTGCCTGGGAAGAAAACATGGAGGGAACGTGTGTTTAATGAGATGTTTCCTCCATGCTCAGCCCATAGCCCTGACGTTTGGCATGTAGCTACAGGCTGGGTAAGGAGATGGGCACCAAGCGCTGCTCAGCACACAGGCACACGCATGCGTGTATGGATGCAAGCAGGCATGTTACATGTTTCTGGTTAAATATGGCGCTCAGCCTCCTGTTTCCAGCAGCCAGCTTGGGGCATCCAGCTGAGCTCACATCACCAGCCTGCTTGGTGATGGTGGTGGAGAGCCTACCTCTGTGCTGGTAGTGGGTAGCAAGGGACAGTCCCCTCTCCAGCTGGGCCTTGTTGTGGGCAAGAACAGTTTTGTGTCACGAAGTTTCAATCAATTTAATTTATTGCAAATTAACAAACAGAAGAGCCAGATGCGGTTCCTGTGAAGAGTTTATTGGTGTAGCTGTTTCCACTACAGTCAGAGGAGTCACAATGCACAGCAACAACAGGCCTCCTACACTACACAGGGAGGACAGGACACACACGGCCACAGACACACAGAGACACTTGTCTCTCTGCCCCAGGCCCTGCAAAGGGGCCAGGCTGTGGGGCAGGAACCTGCTGCAGGGGAAGGTTTCTCTCTCTGGTGGGATATTTCTGCAGCCTCCCGGAGAAGGCGTTGGACCCTCCCAATGATGAAGCACTCACTATCTCTGGCAGGAGCCAGGCTAATAAATAGGAACTGGAGCAGCAGCTTGTTCCAAAAGCAATGGTGAAGTGAGCATCCCAGCCTCCTCCAGAAGGCCATTCTGGCTCCAACCATCAGGGAGAGGCTGGGGTGCCCTCTTCCTCTGGCACTACCCTCAGAGCCAATGGAGGCAGCAATGGAACCATCAGCAGTTCCTGGGGCAGCTCTGAAAGAGGGGAGACCCCAGGGGACAGCTCTGCCAGGTGGAAGGGTGTTCAGAACTGCCCAGAGGTGAAGGGGGCTGAGTGCCAGACATGCTGAATGCTGCTCCTTCCCATCTGGAAGGCACCCCTGAACACAAAAGGTCACCCCGGTATGGCAGCAGAATGTGGGCTGGAGGTTTTGGAGACTTCCTCATAGGGCTGCAGGGGACCCAAAGGATTGTTCTGCACACCAGCACTACAGCTCTTGTACAGCTTCTTAAATATGGTTTGTTCTCAGGGACAGGAATGTGTGAATCAGGAACTAGGATGCAGCTCAGTGATGAATTTTTACCCTTGCAACCTTTGTGGAGGTGCAGAATGGCACAGGACTCCTCTTAATCCCTGCAAGAGGACAGGCACTCGAGGCTTCAGGATACCTGCTTGTCACCAGCCTCTCCTTCCTGTGCAGTTTTCTTGTAGAAAGAAGGTTGGGAAAATTGGGAGGAACCAAACAGCCTCCACCATGCCAAGCAAGAGCTGAAAATAGTCCCATGGGATGGTGACTGGACAGATGATGGTCTGGAGGACAGGGCCAGGGTACTGGTCCCTTCTTTCCCACCTGCCAGGCTGCAGCAGCCTCATGGGCCAGGGTCTGTGGCACAGGCCCAGCATGAGCCCTCCTGGAAGGAGCAGATGGAGCAGGAGCAATGTATCTGCCAGCTGAGCAAGGAGGCTGCTGGCCTGGGAGAAGCCCACTGGCCATCCGCAGGCAGCATCCAACCCTTCTCTGTGACTGCTCGGTGGCACATGGTGCTGAGACACCCAAGCTCCATGGTAGTGCAGGGGGACATGGTGGCACCAGCTGGCATGGCTTCCCTTCACCACTGGGAGATCAGGCACAGGCTGCCTCCAGCAGGGAGAGGGCAGACCCCCGACCCACCGGCACTCCAGGACCCACACAGTTCTATGATGTGAGAGGCATCTCTCAGCCCACCAGGTCCAAGAGGAGAGAGACTCATAGCCTCTGCTGAGTGAGCGATGGGGCAGCAGGAGCCAGGGCTGCCTCCTGCGGGGCTATGGAACAGCCATTCGTTGGTCCAGGCAAGAGATCGCATGACTCACGGCAAGTCCCCAGTTAGTCCTTGGGAGGGATCAGCAGGCGTGAGCAGCCTGTCCCAGGAGCAGGGAGGGCATCTCCCAGCTCACACAGGCATGTGCAGCTCATTGTACTCATCCCGGCCATCCTCGTCGAAGTTTGGCTCCGCATCTTCTGAGTCCAACTGGGGAGAGGAAGAGACCGGGCTCTGAAGGCCAAAGCAACCCCCAGTGCAGGGTCAAACCTGGCGTGGAGGGACCAGCACACAGCAAGCCAGGCAGCTGGGCTGCGCTAGGAAGAGCAAAGCTCTTGCTCCTTCCCCTCCCAGCGTCTCCTTTTTGTGCCCATCCAGGTGTCCCCAACCTGATGTCCTTTCCTGAAGTGTTCTTGTTTGACAGTGCCGCGCCACTGGGGCTTTGGTCCAGCACAGCAGCTCCTCCCCTGCTGGCAGCACCCACTTCTGGGTGCTGCTCCAGGCTGCTTTCCAACAGGAGCTCAGGATACTGGCAGCACTCGAAGAACTGCCAGCACCATGGCATGCTCCTCTACCAAGCAGCCACAGGCTCTGGTGTGCTGCTGGGCCGTCCTTGCTGTTGACTCAGTGGGGAAATGGGTTGTCTCTTGACGAATAAGCCACAAATGCGGAAGAGGATGGAAGGGGAAACCCTTACTCCAGGCCTCCGTGTGGTAGGATCCTCTGTCTCATTGCTCTAGGGTGCTCATCCATCCCACACTGCACTCCCAAGGCTACAAGCTCTAAGGAAGCTATCCACCCACCTACTGCTGTTGAACAAAGACCCCCCAGACAACAGCAGGGAAAGCCAAGGCTTTGCCAGCCCAGGATCTCCTAGCCTTTCAGTCTGCCAAATCTCCTCAACCTCACTCCAGTCTCGCAAGCTAGACTGTGAAGACAGTTATCTGCTTACCGCTTTGAGCTCCCTGTCGTGGAAGAAGCGGGGCAGCACGAAGCGTCGCAATGGCACTGTCATGATCAGGACAAAGGGGAAGGCCAGGGATGCCACTGTAGATTTCACCACCCAGAGCAGCACAATGCAGGCCAGCTGAATGCAGGTGAAGAGATTCATTCTCCAGGTCTTCACCTAGGGAGGTAAATCCAGACTAAGAACACATTATCCTTCCACACAGATTAATGAAGAACCAAGTGGCAAGACATAACCCTTCTGCACAGCATAGTACAGTAACGCAACGCTGCTGCATACTCTACCTGTCTGTACTCTACAATAAGGCAGAACTCCATAACGTATCAGCCTCTGTGCAACCTAGCAGTGCAGAATCCCTACATCCACTCAAGCAATGCATCACTCCTATAGACAGTCCATCCTTAAAATATTCTGGCAAGACATTCCTGTGTGTAGCCTATCGGCACACTATCCTAGTGTTGTATCACCTCTGTGCATAGCTTGCACTTACTTCTCAGCACAAGCTTGCAGACAAGGGCGGTCACCAAGCCAAGCATCAATCTAGCAAAGCACCATCCTCCCCTCACCTGCCTCTTCTTCCTCTGCTGCTCATTACTTGGTTCCCCACAACCTGCCTATGCTCACCTTTACAACATAGATGTGGTCAGGGTGGTGCTTGGATGGCATGAAGATCAGGAGCAGCCGCTCATAGAGCTGGATGCCAGTAAGCGATGTAACCCCCATATACAGGAAGATGCCGAAGAGCACAGCCAGTGGGATCTGACGCAGCATGTTCCCCATCACAATGGACAGACCTGCACAGACAGAGAACAGGACATGGTGTGTCCCATGCCAGCCCCTCCGTAAGGCACCTCAGCTTCTGTCCCTCTCCTGCTTCCTCTCTGTCCTGTGGTGCAAGGGAAAGGAAGTTCAAGAGGGGTCTAGCTGGAAGGGTTGCAGATTGGACTGACCATGGCAGGGTACCGAAGGCTGCCAGAGGAGAGCTCTGTGAAGGTGTAGGGAGGACGTCCTTCAGTGAGTGGGCAGAGCGCAGGTTGGCCTGTGTGGCAAGGATACTGCCAGGAGATTCAAGTGCCAACCCTGACCTCCCCACTCCTTGACCCAAGCAGAGGCTCACCAACAAGAGCAGCAATAAGCACTCCGGTCACACGCTGCTCCTTCACCTCCTCAATCTTGGGCTTCTCTCCTGGTGCAATGGCCTTGCTCATGACCGTCAGGGCATTGACATGGGTGACGGAGCGCACCGTTGCCGCAGTCAGCCAGGGCAGCCCGAAGAGCGCGCAAAGCCCCCCCATAGTGCCAATAAGCAGCAGGTCTAGGTGGAAGCCAGAGCCTTTCAGCAGCTTCCTCTCCTTCTTGCTAACAATCAGCCTAGAAGGAAGAACAGCTCAGGTCAGTGCCAGACTCAGCCCAGTGCCCTGGAACAGCACTGGGACAACATTCACTCCCTGGAGAGAGCACACATGGGGACAAAAAAGAGCTGGCTGAGGAGAGAGATGGTGGCTGTCAACCTCAGGTTAGAGGTTTCCTCCTGTGCTTGGCTGAGGTGGGTCCCCACCACACTATGCCAGGAGGGGAGCCAAGAGACAATGGCAGAACCTGGGAAGGTACAGTTCTGGTGTCCTCAACATAAGAAGGACAGACCTGTTGGAGCAAGTCCAGAGGATGGGCCATGAGGATGATAAGGAGGCTGGAGCACCTCCCGTATGAAGACAGGCTGAGAAAGTTGGGGCTGTTCAGCCTGGAGAAGAGAAGGCTGCATGGAGACCCCATAGCAGCCTTCCAATATCTGAAGGGGGCCTACAAGGATACCAGAGAGGGACTCTTCAGGAGGGACTGTAGCAATAAGATAAGAGATAATTGGGTTTAAACTTAAACAGAGGAAGTTCAGGTTAGATATAAGGAAGAAGTTCTTTACTGTGAGGGTGGTGAGGCACTGGAACAGGTTGCCCAAAGAAGTGGTAAATACTCCATCGCTGGCAGTGTTCAAGAAGGCCAGGCTGGACAGAGCCGTTCAGCGACATGGTCTAGTGTGAGGCGTGCCTGCCCATGTCAGGAGGGTTGGAACTAGATGATCTTAAGGTCATTTCCAACCCTAACCAGTCTATGATTCTATGAAATGGCCAGAATCCTGCCCTTGCTGTCCCACTGGGATGCCAGGAGCATTGCCACATGAACAGCACCAGCACCTGTCCCAGCCTAACCTACCCATGGGTTAGTGATGATTGGCACTGATGGGGGAGGTACTCACGTAGTGATCTGTGTCTCCATGAAGATCAGAATGAAGACCAGGAGGGCAGGGATGGCAGAGGCAAACATCATCCACATTGGAAAGGTCCCGCTGCTGCCCATGGGGTGAATGAACCAGCCACGCTTGTGAGGAGATGTGACTGACAGGCCAGAGGGGACATTCAACTTCTGGAGGTGTAGCCGCAAAACCCAACAGTTAGTCACAAATACACACAGGCCCACAGCCTCAAATAGGACAGCCTTGATCCTCCTGGTCCTCCTCGTCTGAATGCCTCAGGTGACAGGACAGCTACTCTGACTTGAGCAGGACTTTCTCATGGATAATCCCCTTCAGTGGAAAAATCCCATGTGCCCTAACATAGGCCTGTCTCATCTCCCTTCAGTTATTGGAATTCCCTTGGTTTTTGTCCAAGAGACGAAAGAAGTATCTTCCCTCAGGAACAGCACCCCCATGTCAGTGCATGCAGACCAGGGTTAAAATGCTCCTTGACCTCTGCTTGGACAAATCAAGTATCCTGAACTTGCCTACCCTTCTCTCAGGTAGCTTTTCAGACTTTCCAAGCTTTTTCTGAGACATTTTTCAGTATTGTTTTTGCAGTGTGAGCCCCAGAAGTGGCAACATTCTCTGGAAATGACCCTACTCCAGTCACGTTCAGAGGGAATAACATGTGTGTGCTCCCACCAGAGACCACACAGACTCCTAGTTGTACATCACCATGACCCTGCATTCATCAGCATTTGAACTCTCAGCTCTACAATGCTCTAGAGCAGTTCTTGCTATCTGCCTGTGTGAGCACTGCAGGGAGAGTTTATGATTTGCATTTATGTTAATAAGCATAAGTATGAATAATATTCCTGGAATGCTTGTACTTGAGCTAAGCTGTATAACTAAGTGGCATTTTCTCAGAAAGCTTTGTACATATGCTGAGTTAATACTGAAATGATAATGCTTTTAATATCAACTGTAGAAGGGTATGAAAAGAATGTAACAAAGTGCATGATTTCTAACGTCTGATGAAACCAGATTTTTGATTGAAATTTAAATGAACAGAAATGCATTTGGATTCCATTAAACCTTGAGCTGTCTGGGAAAAAAGCTTGCATGCTGAACAGGAACTACCTTTCACCCTCTCCCCAGTGTCAGTTGAAAAAAAAAATCAAACAAAAATACGTAACTACACATCTGCTACAAAACAAGGGGAAGGGGAAGAAAGCCTGTAATGTGGGTCTGTTTGATAACATTTACGTTTGTGCATAAACTGGTAAAAAAGGTCATTGTATTTGACGCAAGTGATCAAAATATTTAGTAGCCTGTAGTTAAGAAGAGCACAAACATGCTAGAGCATTTTATGACTAAAGAGGCAGGAAATACAAAGCCCCTGTTGCACAAGAGCAGGCCATGGTGCCGCAGGAATCACTGCTGGGCCACAGGAGGGGTTCTGAGGGCGGCGCTGGTGCCTCCTCCATGTACCATACCTGCGTGTATGTGTCAGTGATGGTGTAATCCACCAGCACCATGACCAGGATGGAGATGGGGATCCCAAAGTCTCCGATGATCCGCCGAGCCTGCAGAACAAAGACCCTTGCTTGCAAAGGGAACAGGTCAGCTCTGTCCATCCACCCTGCTACAGGAAGCTTGCAGCAAAGCGAAGCCCCAGATGAGGTCAAGCATCACTGCAAACCAGAGCACTGCTGCTGACCAGAGCAAGGGACCTCAGCCTTGACTTACACAGCTGCACATATCACTGCCCACATAACACAGTCCTCCAGCCACTTGTAAATGACTAGCTAATTGCTCCTATGAGCCTATTCGGATGGTGCTCCAGGTGTTACATGGATGCTCTGCATGTCCAAAGGGAACAAGTTGTAAGCTCTTCCTCCTATATTCTAGTTTAACAGACTTGTATCCAGCTAAAGCTTTCCCAAGGTCCAGAGGACCTTGCAGCAAACCTCACTTGGCAAAGCTCACTGGAGGAGGACAATGCAGATACCATCACCAAGTGCCAGCTCTGGTCTGGAGCCTACAGCAGGCTACCATCCCTTCTGCATAGTATTTAAGGGTTTATTTAGGGGATGGTCCAAAGGCTCTGGAGAACAAAGGTCTGTAGCAAGAAGCGTTATTTGTTAGGCATAACCCTTGTCCTTAACATCTGGGTCCCACAAACTTCTCACCTTTCCTCCTAAGAAACGGCTGTTCTTGAACTTGCGCATAAAGAAGGCAATGAAGAAGGTGCCTAGCATGAGGATGAGGGAGAGGAGAGCAGTGTTGGGCTGCATCCTGATTCCCAGTGACATCGCATCCGCAGAGAGCATGCTGGCATTCAGGCCACTCTGCACGTTTGGTGGGTAGAACTTCAGCAGAGGATGTTCTGCAAACACCTGGGCAGGTGAGAGAAGCAGCTGTCGCTGTCACCGTTAGGAGGGGCAGGGGGCACTGTCACTACTGGGGGCAAGGGGAAGTGGAGATGTCCTGCTCTGTGGAGAGGTGAGGGCAATAGATGGTGGGTGCGAAACAATCCCAGCATCTGTCACCTTGCCTCGCAACCTACCCAGCTGGAGAGGGCTGGGGGGAGAAAAGTGGCCCCTCTTTAAAGCCTCCTGCAGGAAAAGAAGGGGAGACAGACATTAGGGCTCATCCTGCCAGTCTCTGTGGTGGCACAGGGGCGAGCTGGGCTGGGGCATGAGAGGCCAACAAAGAACTACTCTGCAGAATGTCTAGGAAAGCTGTGGCTGAGCTGGCCCTGTTCCCCTACCTCCTGTACGCTAAAGCAGCAGGTTCCTGGGGGATCGAGAGATGCAGCAGCTCATCTCTCTGGGGAAGGTTCACCTTGTACAGTTTGTAGAAGGTCTCGTAGATAAAGATGAGGGAGATGAGGAAAGCAAAGATCTCCTGGGTGAAGGGTGAGATGTAGCGCACCAAGAAGCTTCCCTCAGCTGCCACAATAATGAAGATGAAGACGATGAGCCACAAACCAATCCACACTCTGCCTGTCAGATACTCAATGCCTTGTGTCTGGCAGAACTGCAATGGAAAGGGGAAGGAGTTACTTATGGCTCCTCAGGCTGCCTCCCACATCTGCTCTCCATTAACATCAAAGACTTTCCTGAAAAAAACATCTACATCTGCTTGGGCATCCAGCACAGAGACAGTGAACTCAGGGCTGGGGTCATATGTAAAGTTGCAGACTTCACATTAGCACCAGCCAGATCACACCAAGCAGGTCTTTACTGTTCCAGTCTTAGTAACAGTACCTCCTTCACTCTCTGCTGAAGCCATTCCATGCATGATGCTCCCAGTCTCACCCATATGAAGATGTCATTACTCAAACACAGCTCTCCACTGCTCCATGCACTCAACAGCACAAGCCTGTTCCCCAAAAAGGAGAGTCTGAGCAGCCTGCTATGTCCCACTGCATAAAAGCCATGTTAGCTGGGGCATGATCACATATGGTGCCCTGTGTACACACACAGGAGAAAAGCCCCCAAGCTGTCACCACAGAACAGACCATCTCCCCTGCCTCTGCTCATCCACACACACCACCAACAACTACTTCCAGCACACATCACATCTCTCCCTTTACACCTCTCCTAGGTACCACCACAGACAGTGCCCTCCCTCTGGGCAGAGGTACACTGTTGTACACAATAACTGCGCAAAGCAAAAGCAGTCAGTGAGAAGTGCGGTCACAGGAGAGCAGAAGAATTCCCACTGCAATGGCATCACCAGCTCCAAACTCTTGACACATCAAGGTGAAAATCTAGCTGTTGGAAAAAGTATGCTTTAAAAGCTCAGGCATGCTAGGAGTCAGAAAAAAAGGAGAAGGATTAGACCCACAGCTTGGAACTATGGTGAAGCAGGGGTGCTTTTAACAGTGAAGAGGTTATGCTACTTGAGAAAGAAACATGTTCATCCTGGCTGGCCAGGTTATCCCTGCACATGGGTAGAGGTTGTGAAATGATCTTAAAAGGAAGCCCCAAGAACAATAAGGTATTATGGACCAGTATTTTAGGATGCAGCTACAAGTGGTCATGCTGCCAGGATAGGCTGCAGCACAGGGCTGGGAGCTGATGCTCCCCTCACAGCAGTGGAGGAGTGCTGTTACCACTGTCTCACCTCAAGAGCGTCAGACCACAGAATACAGCAACAAGTCCCTGTGGCGTAACATGCAAACGGTTAGCAGAGCCAGAACCAGCCCTGGATGAGGTGAGGGCAGCCTGGCAGGACCCAAGGAGTCCACACCACCAAAGACCCTTTGAAGAGCTGAGAAACGCCTGCTGTCCTCTCCAGCACAAGGGCAGAGTGAGCAAGTGCCAAGCACAGACACTGCCTCACATGTACCTTGTAAAAAGCTTCTTCAAACACCAGCAGAGGCCCTGAGAAGCCAATGACCAGAAGCGGCTGAGCTCCAAGCAGGGAGAAGAGTATCCCTAAAACCGAGGTGGAGATTATCAGCTCGGAGACCCCCATGAGACCCTCAGTTTTCTCTCCTGGGAAAGAGAACAACATGTGAGTGTTAAAGCCTGGACAAAACCACCATCACCATAGGCAAGCAGGCTGCAGACACAGCTCCAGACAGAGGAGGCAGGTCCCCGTCCCATCAGTCAGAGGTCCCCTGCATTGGGCAGGGAGCACAGAGGGCACCCAGGGAGCCGAGGCTGGAGAGGCCAAGCGGCAGTGAGGGGACAAGGCAGCAGCTGAGGCACAGCACTGCTGCTCTCCCAGAGTGAGCAGCACTAAAGCCCACCCCAGCACAGCATTACACAGACACAGCCAGTGTTCCAGCGTGCAAAGAGCAGACCAGAAAGCAGGCCCATTACCTAGGAGTCCCCCGAAGGTGATGGCAGGAGAGAGAGCAGCAAAGTAGATGAAGAGAACGGCTGCAAGACACTGGCTGTGCAAGGCGTCTCTGATGTCACTGAGGTATTTGGGGTACCTGCGCTTTATGTCCCGAACCAGACCTCCAAAAAATATCCCGGTCCGCTTCAAAGGGTCGTCTTCAGCTTCCTCCTCTTCTTCCTCAGCTTTTACTTCACACAGCTCTGGAGGTACATGGAGGATAGGGCTCGATGAGGAGAATGCAGGTCTGCCTTTGGGCTGTCCTGCTCCCCCATGCTCCCTGGAGACCCTCCTCCAGCAATGTTGACCCCCTGCAGCTGCACATCCCACTGCCTCCAGCTGCCCCCAACTGCCAGAGCTGCCCACAGCCACTGTCCTACATCCCCTTGCCCCCCTCCCCACTGCCCACTGCAGGAGCCAGACCCGCTCACCCCTCTGCCAGGCTCTGTGAGGGGAAGGCCCACTGGGGCACGCAGGGCACTAGGCACAAACTTTTGCCCAAATGTGAGTGGAGAGACCTTTGGCTTCCTGCACAGCCCCCTCCTTCATGGACTTCTGCTCCCTCTCCTTCCTCTTCATCAGCAGCAACTTCTGGAAGGTGGCAATGGATTTGAGCAAATCTTTCCCCTCCACCTCGGATGGGGGGATGACAATGCTGCAGTCCAAGAACTCATTGATTGCGTTGAGGAGGTCTTGACGGTCATCTGCCATGTATGCAGCCTCATGGAAGTGCTGGAAGGAACGGGGAAAAAGAGAGAGGGAGAAGGCTCAGACCAAGACTGCACCCACCTTCCTGCAGGCTGGAAACACTTACTGTGACCATACAGTAACATCCTGCTCCGTCAACCCAACACTTGGCTCACTACTGCCACTCTGTGACCCACATTCCTGCATCCCTCCTCCAGGTCATTCTACCCAATGCCCTTCATCGAATCCCATGTCTCTCCTTTCTTCCCTACCCATCTTTTCCAGAGAACCTCCTTGCTCCTGCTTTTCTCCCCAATGCTCCACTGGTCTTGTATGCTCCTGTGGCATCTCTGCTAGCTGCATGCTCTGCCAGACCACAGGGTGTCTCTCACGGGACCTCTCCATGAAGCAAAATCAGATCTGTGCTCCCCAGCTATAGCCTGGTGCCACTTGTTCCCTAAGCCAGATGCCACAGCTGGCCAGCCCATGCCTCTGTTCACACTGTATTACTGTGGCTGCATCAGGCCAAGATCCTTACAAGTTCTGCATTCCATTGCTCAGTCCGGCGGGGCTCTCATTCAGAGCCCAACTCAGAGATGCATCAGAAGCCAGGTGCAACAGAAATTAAAGTTGTTTGCTGTCCCTTGCAGCTCAAAATTAGGACTCTGCAACAGAATGACATCCTCCCAGTCTAGTGTTGGATTTGTTTTGAGGGAGAAGCTGGTGGAGCCCTAAAGCACCACAGACAAAGCACAATAACCAGGACCTGAATAAGAAGCATTAGAGACTCTTGGGAGTCTCCACATGGGAGACGGAGGGTAAATAGGAGTCACCAGCATGAGGGAAGCCATGCAAGGGAAATCAAGCAGAAAAGGGGAGATACTCCTAATAGTAAGGCCAAGATGACAAGGAAGGACTCCAAGGAGACCATGAGGAGACAGCAAATTGGCAGGGAGGTGCTGGCAAATGGGCAGAAATGCTGCATTGCCTCTGGAACGTACCTGCAGAGAAAGGGCTGGAGGAAGATAAACAAGTGAACAGCCTGTTAAAGCAGGTAGGGGACAGCTAAGGTCCCTGCAGCACAGACTCCCTGGTGCCACAGCTTCAAATTGTAAATGATATCATACTCTCTTGGTGGCGCCAGCCACTGTGTAACCTTGCTACGGCCAGCCCTGGCTGCAGCAGCTGGCTCCCCTCATCCAGCAACAGAGGAGCAGAGGCTCAAATGAGCAAGATCAGCCCACAAACACAGTGCTGAAGCTGGAATATGGCACCTCATGTCTTCTGGCTACAACCAGTCTGAGCTGAGCCCTGTGTAACTCCTGGGAAGGGATCTTTCAGCCAAGAGCCCCTGTTGCCTGCAACCCACCTGCTCTGAGTGGAAATTTTTGTTCCCACTTCAGGAAGAGCTGTGCACTGGTGGCAGGACAGGCAGGTTTTTCACTTGGTTATTGTTACATGGCACCAGCCAGGAGGACCCTGTGAACCTCTGATTTTCCTGTCCCGCATGTATACAGCAGATGCTGATTATCTTTTCTTTGCCTTTAATTCCTTACCAGGATAATGAATTTCACTTTCCTGCCATCTAGCCAGATAGCGGACTTCTAGCAGTGCATGCAGTTGGCAGAAAGGCCTTCCTGCCTCCTCATCTCTCCTCTTGCATGAATGTGCTCCTCTGCATGGATGCTCCAGCTAAGGAGCAGCTAGAAACCTTCATCCAAACACCTGATAACAGTCCCCAGGCACTGGAGGGTCTTTTTGTCACTGTGGCCTGGGCCAGGCATCACGGTCACAGCCTCCCCTCTTCTGTTTGTGAGAAGTCAACTGAACACAATTCCTCTAACCTTAGGCAGTTCTTTGCTCTTACTTTTACATACATCCCCTTTCTTCACCTGGCCTAACACTCTGTGTCCCAGCCTCCCCAATTCTGTTTGTGAGAACTCAACTGAACACAATTCCTCTAACCTTAGGCAGTCCTTTGCTCTTACTTTTACATACATCCCCTTTCTTCACCTGGCCTAACACTCTGTGTCCCAGCCTCCCCTCTTCTGTTTGTCAGAACTCAACTGAACACAATTCCTCTAACCTTAGGCAGTCCTTTGCTCTTACTTTTACATACATCCCCTTTCTTCACCTGGCCTAACACTCTGTGTCCCAGCCTCCCCTCTTCTGTTTGTGAGAAGTCAACTGAACACAATTCCTCTAACCTTAGGCAGTCCTTTGCTCTTACTTTTACATACATCCCCTTTCTTCACCTGGCCTAACACTCTGTGTCCCAGCCAAGTGTCTGACCTACTCTGCTCTCCATATTGGAGCATCCTACCTTGGTCAATCCCAGCTGCTCTTAAAAATACCAGGTGCTCACACCTGCCTGCCCCATCTGGGCCTTTGCACAACATCTCTCAGCATTCTCATCCCAGGACTAACTTCTGAGGAGCTACTGAAGCTCTCTCACCTGTGCCAGCATCACTATCCATCAGCGCCTCACCTTGTCGGACATAAGAGTGGAGATTGAGCGGCCAATTTCATGGTAGTCCATGTTGGCCTGGCTCGGCCCCAGCAGCACAAAGATGAATCTGACAGGAATCGGGACCTCCAAGACAGATTCCAGGAAGACGGCCTCGTTTAGTCGGACAAAGGCCATAGTTGGCTGTTCCAGGAACTGCACACAACCTACCAGGAGGCAATGTTTTGAGCAAAGTTAATAACTGGGGTGAGCTGTACTAGGCTGCCTTTAACAGTGGAAACAGGGATTTTGGGGGTTCCTATGAGACCTGCAGTCCTGTTTTCTCCAGACCACTGACACAGTGGTTTTCTCCATGATCACATCCCAAGGACTGCTCCAAGTCCCCTTTACGCTGATCGTTTCCAAGCAGTGCTACTTTCTTTAGCTTCCCAGTTAGCTCATTTTGAATCTCTTACAAATAGGCTCTACTTATACTATGAAGGCCACTGAGCCACTGCCTTATGGAAGAAAGTCTCGTAGACGTTACTTTTATCAAACAAACTTCTAATCTCATCAAAGAATGAAATCAGGTTTCCTTGATATGACCTATTTCCCATAAACCTCACTGCTTGGCAGTAATTACATTCTTATCCTTTAGCTCTTTATTAACTGAATCCCATATTAGCTCTGCCATTATATTGCCTGGGAAGGACATCGGGTTAAACAACCTACAGGCACTGGATCACTGTCATTCCTTTCTTGAGCACTGATCCTATGAGCTTTCCTCTGGTTTTTTTGTATAGCCCCTGTATTCCTAGACCTTTTTTTTTTCCCCAGATGGAAATGAGCCAGTTCTCTAGACTCATAAGTGCAAACTGCACAGCTTGTTTTACAATGTCCATGTTTCATCAATGCTTGGCAGTCTCCTCAGTTCCTAACAGATTGGGAAGTACTCCAGCATCCTCCAGCATACCAGCCACTTCCTTCCCGTACCAAACACAAATATTTATTGAATACTTGTATTTCTCTGGCATTATTACTGATCTTTCTGCCATGTGCATCCAGCAAAGAGCTGTGTTCTGTGTTAGACTGGCAAATCTGGGCCATTTGAGTGGCCAAGCAAAATCCCAAGACACAGCCTTACCTCAGAAATGGCCAGTGTTTAGTTATCTTGAGTATTCAAAGTGCATTTATGAATCTGATTTGGCCTCACTGTGGTTAAGCATCAGCCTGGTTGAGCTGCCAAGCCTCTTTGCCTGAGCTTTTAACCTACTGGATAGGCAGTGGCATTTACTTTGCTTGTAGGGTATCTGCATTTGCTGAGATATAAATGCCAGGGAAGTGCTGAGAAGGACTATTCTTGCGGTCGAAGGCACCAAACCCACTAATGCTTGAGTCTGCCCACTCACAGGCCTTTTGTACAGAGAAGTATCTCCTGGCAGCTCTATGGCTGATACCTGAGATCTTGCCACCAGCCAGGCCCTGCTTCCATAACCTCAAAGCTCCCTGGCACACACAGCCAGCAACCAATACTGCCCCTGGCAGGGGAGAGACCTACTGTTGGTGAGGTGTGAAGAGGCCAGATGGAGGGCAGTGATGATCAGAGGACAGCAGCTACTGCCTGGCCAATAGTCCCTCAGGCACCACTTAGCCATTTCTGAGCTGCAAAATGGGATATTCTACTGAGCTTCGTAGGACTTTCTCCTCTAAGTTGTACCCCAGCTCCCAGCAGCAGTGTCTATCAACCTCTTTCTTAATTTAGGAAAAGAACTACCCTGGCATCCCATACATTTACCACAGAGAAACAGAATATGCACCATCACCAAAGGAGAGAGCATACAAGGCTCTATCCCCAGCTGAACTTTGAGAACACATACAAGATGACCAAGTACCCCTCAGGAAGAAGGGTACAGACAGCTACGGCCAGACTGGGATCTGCAGTAGTCTCTTCGTGCTGGGGAATCTACATGCCACCTCTTACCCACAAGGACCACTGTGGCCTCTGCATCTTCAGGGATCTTTTCCATCAACTTCAGGTATTTACGGTGGCCCTCAGAGTTATGGAGATGTGGGGTTTTCTGCCAGGGAAGAATACAGACAAGTAAGGACGACATCCTCATGCCTTGATCTCCCTATGCAGCCTTGCACCTCACTGGTATATCTGCAGCTGGGCTTGCCTTGGCTGCACACCCCACACCCTGCTTCGCAGGCAAGCCATCCTCACAGCAAAGGCCACCCTGCAAGCACCAGGGCTGTTGCTACTATTGCATGCTCATGCAGACATTTGCATAACAGTGTGAGGCTAAAACTAGGTCCCGAAATCATCATGCAGCGACCTGATTTCCAGCGCTCTGGGCGATCCAGAGGAGCTCAGCCCTTGCAAGTACAAGGCCCTCCATAAGGGAGCCCAGAAATAGGCACCAAGAGCTGCCACCAGCCAACACTTGTCCTCAGGGTGTGGAAAAAGAAGCACTAACCCCCGATGTCACCCTCACCTCCTTGCACTCGGTCTCACTGGCTTTGGGGTCAGCCATCTCAATGCGCTCTTCCCCCATCAGGGGCACACAAGTGTCAGTGGTGTGGTTGTGGTGGTGGTTCCCCACGATGGAGTTCATGCTGGAGCTGGAGTGGTTCCTCGGGAAGAAGCCCTCTTTCTCATCATTGGGGTGGCTGAGGGGGAGAGTGGTGGCCATGAGGGGACCCGCTGCCCTTACCATCTGAGGCTCACAGATAATCCCCAAGCCCTGGCACCCACCTGTGCTTAAGCAGCAGAGCACGCAGCACATTGGCTCGGTCTTCTGCTCTGATCTGGTCAGAGATGATCATAGTCTCCACTATAAGGTGAGCAATGCCAGGCAAAGTGGTCTGCTCCAGGTCAAGGAGGACGGCACCTGCCAGCAGGAGGGGAAGAGCCCAGCTCATAGGGTGCAATGCTCCCCACCACACTCACACTCTGGGAGCACAGCTGTCTCACCAGGAGCCACACTTTGGTCAGGGTACAGATTCTCTTGGCTGAGAAATGCCCCAAGTCCAGGTGTCCCATGTCCTCTGTGTAAACTCTTGTCCCAAGAGAACCCAAAAACTCCAAGATGCACTGATAGCTCTGGTATGTCCCTCTCATTTTCGTCTCCCACTCTGACCAAGCTTGCCTTTTCACAGCAAAGATAGGCCCAAGACATGTTGGCCCAGGTACAGCTGGGTGTTACAGCTGTCACATGCCTGAAAGCAGCAAAGCAGAGCAAGGAACCAACACAGGCACCCTTGGGCTAATGCACATCCTGGCAAAAAGTGTGTGTGGGGTCTTGTCTTCACAGACCCTACATGGAGCCTGGACACAGACGCTGCTGGCACGTCTCCAGTTAGGGCCCAAACAGTGACAGAGGCTGTCCAGCAAAACCTGTCCAGAGCAAGAGACAAACTCTAGCCTGCCATTCCTGACTCACCATGGGCAATTGTCTTCCTGAGCTCCAACAGGCTACGGAAGGACAGTGAAGCCACGTGGGGTTTCCCCCATCTTGCTGTGTCCTCCTCCACATCCTCCTCAAACTTGATCCAGCGGGCTGTCTCCCTCCAGTGCATCTCCTGGTTCTTATCCACCACCAGCTCATTCAGCTCCACAAACACCTGGTATGAATTACAGTGAGGACATGAGACTTCCCCTGATGCATGCAGCTCTATCAGCAATATGGGGAGAGCCTCAGGTTTGTTCTCAAGTACCACTTAGTTTAAAGTGCTGCCTGAGCAAGCTTGCCTTAGTTAACTGGAAGCTTAGTGAACAGAAGCAGCCAGGCCTAATATGCCTGGCAGTGCAGCAGCTCTCATTAGGACATGGAACACCAGAAAGCTCCTGAGTCAGACGGCATGGGTAGAGGAAACAGAACGATACAATGCTGCATCCCTTTCTACCAAACTCTGACGATTTTGTCCTCTGCCCGTTTTTTAGTTTCCCCCAAAATTTCCAGCACTTAACAGAGATGGTGACATTACCATGCTGACAACTTCCACAACACCACTACCATTTCTGTGACTTTTTAATAGCTTTCCTAAGGTCAAAGCTTTGTGATTTCAGAGAAATCTCTGCTTTTATTGAAAGAAGTGTATTTTCATGATAATGGATAAGAGCTTGAAATGTCACCCCCAAGGTCATGTAAATAATTAATTATATTGAAACCACATTTATAATTCCTTAAAATGCCTGTTTCTAGACCTGATTTATGCCTTCAGGACATAAATCCCAGGCAATTGTGGGAGGACAGCACGTGGATACCTCATGGGGCTTTCTATCCAACTTCTTCTTCTTCTTCTTCTTTTTGACAGATGGAGTTGATGCTAATTTTTTGCTTGTCCTGGTGATCTGACTCCGAGATGGCTTTTTCATCAGATGCCTTCTCACACCAGGGTTATCTTCAAAACGGTGGCCTGAAGACATGGGAAAGGAAAGAAGACCACCAGTTTGTCTAGTGGAAACACAGGCTGGCAGGGAAATACATCCGAGCCCACCCTTCTCTTATTAGCTTATGCCAGCAAAGCCCTGGCAGCTGGACCACTCACCATCATCCTCTAGACCTTTGAAGATCCTTCCTGCCTCATGTGTCTACTTTCAGCTCTTCCAGACGTCTGTGAGCTAATTCCTTCAACATTAAGGCTTCCTCCCACGCTGTGCATACAGTGGAGCATCATTGCAAAAGCTTTTATTCATGGTACCCAAGTTAAGTGGTACATGAACCCACCCCATACTCCACCAATGAAGAGCAACCTGAAGCCTTGTCTGCATAGAATTGCACCCAGATAGAACAGGCAGGCACCTGGCTGGGCCTCATTTCTCACACTGGAGGAAGGCCTGGTGCTAAGCAAGCATAAAGGGCAGTGAATGGGAAAGATATTTAGTTGCTGGTCTGGGAGACACATAGAAATATCAATGACTGTTTTATTTAATTGTGCAATGAGACCGTAGAATCACAGTGCAGACCATGGCTGCATGGAGGCTGGGCAGTTGACTCCAGCTATCACTGTTTCTAGATGATCTGCAGTGCCACTGTAATCTCCTCTGAAAGGTCTGTGTTACAGACTTCAGATGGCTGAATCAAAGCCTCCTGAAGCCTCCAGAGTGGCTGTTGGGGCTGCAATACAGCCCCTCACCAAGCTACCACTGCTGTTGCCTAGCTAGTGCCCAGCAAAATCTGGCCACAACCATGCCAGCCTTTTGTAGTGCCAGAGAAACTGCACTTGTGCAGCAACCTGCCACGGAGAGTAGTTTCCCTGGACTATCCAGTGTATCTTCCTCAGCATAGACAGCCCGTGGGATTGGGAAATCCTCAGAGCCTGGCTCCAGGATGGACAGGCTCCCCCAGGCAGGTCATGGAGTCAGGGGTTTTGCTCAGCTTCAGTCCATCAAGGCTTGCTGGCCATGCTTGTAAGGCAAAGAGAAGATCTTCTCGCTGGGGGACCAAGGGCAGCTCTCCATTGGCTGGGATTAGTCTCCATGTACTTTTCCACACTTAGCTTCAAGATCAGAAGCTCTCAGGCCATAAGAGGTAGCAAAAAGCGCTGGGTTTGGAGGCCACGTGGTCTCTTCTTTATGCATCTCTGGCATGGAAAGACACACCCAGAATCATGCCAGGCATACCATGGCTGTGCTTCTTGGAAATCTGGGTTGCCAAATTAAACATACAATGAATCAATACTGAGCCTCAGGGCATTTTCCCCATTGTCAGCCCTGCTGATGCATATCCTGCTGACAGCTGGACTCCTCCCTGCTCCACTTACTGCACTGCAATGTCAATAGGAGCCAATAACTGCCCACCACTATGAACGCTCCTGGGAGCTGGGCACATGTGGGACTTCCTTGGACTTTTGCACAGATTTCTCAGCTCCTGTGTGAATGGCAGCCACTTTGTCACACTTGGTGTGGGTTCACGCATAAAACAAAGTCCAGCAGGCAAATGATCTTGGTATCTGGCACCTTTGCTCCAGTCCCTGCAGCTTGATTCTCCCATGCACCCTAAGACTCATTCTTACCATGTCCCTGGAAGACCAGGGCCAGAGGACGCTCTGCCCAGCAAGACAGAGCACTCACCCAAAGCACAGTAAGCCCCCCTCATGGTGATGACAACCTGCCACACAGTGTTCTTCAGCAACAACCCTAGAAAGCACACACAGGCGTTCAGTCTCAGCCACCAAATGGTTGGAGGACAGATAAAATAAAAGGAGCCAAGTTTCCTGCCAGCATCTCCAGTGACTCCCACACTCTGATAAGGACAGGAGCCAGAGTGCTGCAGGCTCAGAGCAAACCGGTGAAGGCACACCTTCAGAGCTCTACAGAAGACTAAGGAATGATCCGCTTGTGGGCACTGAGATGACAGCTGGGAGAAATGACTCATAGGAGCAGGGTGGACACACGGGCTTAATTTGGCCCCCGGCTTTGGGAGTCCCAAAAGGCTGCTCCAGGCTGCTCTACAGAGAGCCTTTCTGTGTCCCATCAGATTGGTGCTTCCCCCACATTAAAGTCAAGCTTCACTGAGCACTTGAGTCTGGGGTCCTTACTCAGGACAGGATCTTGGACTGAGACAAAAGGGTGATGTGCCCAGGGTATAGCTCTGCCCTCCCTGCTGGGAGCCAAACTCCCCAGGATGAAGCAGCCAAAGACAGCTCTTCCTTCATGTCCTCTCCAGTGCTTCAGAGGAGAACAGAATGAGACAGTGACAGTCTGAGGACAGAGAGTGAGTCCTATGGTGGCTACAATGAACTGGTATGCCACCCTCCCACACAGCATCTCCTACAGTCTCCTCCAGAAGATCTTCTTGCTACCTTGGCTTCCACAGTCAGATTTCTTGGGATGACCAAGTTCCTTTTCCACAAACTTAAATCTGAAGATGACAAATACAACTTTGCACTTGTAAAAGTCTCTGCCAGAGTGCCTGTGATAGTCCAACTTGGTGAGCAATTTCTTTCAATTTGTGTGTTAGTTCCCACTTTCCTCCTTTTATTACTTCCTATTCACAAGTAGGAAGCTCAGAAAGAGGCATCAGAGTATTTGTATCAGTACTAGAGAGCAACTTGCTATCCCTGCATCACAAAGATGGTGCACACTTCCTGTGTACACCAATGGTCAAGGTAAACCAAGGAAAAAAAAATAAAAAAAAAAGAGATTGAAACTCAATTTCTTTGAGTATTTAAAATTAGACTAAACAAAATGCTAATCAACATACAGTAAGTCACAACACTGTGCTGGCTTCTGGAAGAAGCCCTGCTCTGCCCAGAGCCGAAGTCTCTCCTGGTTGAGTTCAATGTGATGGGGACAGCTGGACCCCAGCTCATCCCTGCTGCCATCCAGGTATCCCTGCCCAGCACTCCCCATGCTCCAAGCACTAAAGGAATGCAAGGAGACCAGCTCAGGTCCAACAAGGACTCACTGTGATAAAAAGCTATTAAATTCCTCCTGGATCTGAGTTGGTCGTGGAAGAGGTATTGCCACGCAATAAATAGGCAGGCAAATGGCACTGGCTGGACTTAGCAGGCTCTGCACAGAATTGACTCTGGTGTCTCTGCCACTTCTGTCTCCACCATATCTCTCTGCAGGATTCATACACAGTGTGGATTCATTTTGCAGAAATAATTAAAGAGTACAGCACATCCTATTTCAAGCAGCTGCAGTATTAGCTGTAGCAATCAATGAATGTGTTAACTGCTAGCAAGCCAAATTGCCCCTCTTTATAAGCAATGCATATCACACCTTGCAGAAGCTATCTATCTGCCCCTTCTGCCTTTCCAAGAACAAACATCCTTTCCCATGTGAGACTGGGGCAATTTCTCACACTTACAATGTACAGTTTGCTCAGCTTGGGACAGCTGATGGAGCCAATTTGCTCCAGGTTTCTATTTTGAACTTTGCTGCTACTACACTATCAATTCAAAGTAACAAGTAGCAGACCCAGCCAGATGCAAATCCCCACTTGCTGGTCCCCGCAGAAGCATATAGGCAGACATTTCTTCCCTGAAGGCTTGTAAAGATGGGCCAGCTGAGAAAGAGAAGACTATGCTGGGACTGGGAGGCAGGGGAAGTTAAACGTTTTGCCTGACATCACACAGAGAGTCTGTGGCAGAGTCAGAAGCTCAACCAAGGCATCCTAACTCCCTGTTGCAATCACTCTGCCTCCTCACTCTTGTGTGCAAAGGGCTAGTTCTGGGACCGCATCACCCTCTCATGTGCACTCCTAAAATCCCTTGAAAAATTAATGCATGATCCGCACAAGGACATTTGGGCAACCACCACTATGGCTATGAACAGTGTCACTCCCAAGGTGACAGACAAAGCCACTTTCAAACTGTGAGCTACCACCATCTGCCAAGGAAGGACCACCTGCGTGAGGTGGAAGCGAGGCTCCAGATTTTGCACAGTCCGCCGCAACAGCTCAGAGATGCAGCTCTCCGCAAGGGATGCGCGGGTATGAAACAGATGCAAAGAACAGAAACGTTCTTCGTTCCTGGGAGTCCTATACTCTCCTTCCCTGCTTTTCCCACCCTCCCTTCTTTCCTCTTTTCCTGCTTCCAGGCGCCCCAGCCAGTCTGCCATTAGCTAGTTCTACAGTCAAACTCAAGCCTGCAGACACAGGGATTAAATTATTTTTTCCTCAGGGCATTAGGCTAAGGTGCAGAGGCAAGAACCTGATACCCAACAGTGCTGTTGGATCCACAGCTCAGCTTGAATTCCAGCAGAGCAGCAGCACACTGTCACCTTGTGCCACAGATGGAAGGGGAAATGTCTCCGTCCTTATACACACCTCAGAGCAGCTGCTTTTTCTCTAGCCACAGCACAGGCCACATCCTGATAAGCACAAACAGCAAGATGCAGCTGCCTCCAGAGCTGCTTGAGTGAGACACACACAGGGAAGCACCTCAGCACTCCAACACAGATCTGTACAAAGACCTCAGACAGACACAGAGACACCAGGCAGATCCTCCGGTGTCCTCAGGCATGCAGTAGGGCAGACCATACCTCCTCTAAACCAGGAGACCAACCTGACATGGAGAGGGTGCATACAGCAAAACAGGGTTGGGGTTATGCACTTTAGCTGGGGTCTCTGATCTACAGCTGCAACTGTAGGGTCGTTGCTCTGGTACTTACAGGTGGGCTCCCCGCCTGGGTAGCCCAGATGGTTTCTGATGGCCTCCCATAAATCATAATCTTCAAAATTGAAGGCAAATTCATCAAAGTCTTCATAGCCAAGCGAGTTGCGAATATGGGTGCTTATTGCTACCTCTGGGCTGCTGCCCCCTTCTGATTCCTTCGCTGACTCCTCTCTCTCTCGACGGGTTGTCATTTTGTCCTTGTGAAGGTCAGGGGTCAGGCGCCATGAGCCACTTGCCTTCAGAGGAGGGGCCGGGGTAGCCAGGCTGATTCGTGCAAAGCAAAAGCTGCCCCCAAGGGGGCTTCACCGCAGCCCTGGGGCCAGCCCCAGTGACTCACTTCCTTCCTCACCGGGCATGAAGGTGCCGGCTGCAGCAGCCCCTGGGGACTGAGGAGGTCCCAGGAAAGCTGGCTCCACACAGGGGTGCCTCCGTGGGGTCTGCCCCACCAACTCCTCAGAAGCAGGGTCCTCGCGCTGCTGCAGGGTCTCGTGCCAGATGCCCAGGGACGAAGTCCCTGTGGCCCAGGAACAGCCAGGCTATGTGTGCAGCACCGCTTCTCTCCCTCACTCTCCTCTGGTGTCTCCCTCCCTCTCCAGCCTGCAGAGCAACCTATTGAATTCTCCATGTCCTGGGGCCCGGAGCGTGCATTTCCATGACGTCTCTTCTGTCTGACCTCACGCTGCACACAGGGGCAGTCCCCCTCCAAGGCGTTCCAGAGGGGGCAGCTGCCTCTCCTTCAGGAGAGCAGAGCAGAGGGGAGGCTCCTCACCTCAGATTTTCTGCAGTGCCAGAGCTGGTATGTCGCACAGAGGGCTGATCGCAGGGAAAGTGTGTCAGGAGAGGAGAGAGCTGGGTCTTGGGGAAATGCAGGGAGCCCTGAACCACAGAAGGCAGTGGGGTGGGTGGAGGAACAAACGTTTCTGGGATGGGTGTGAGCAGAGGTGCATGGGGCACTGTGGCTATTAGAAAGCTGACAGACAGGAGCCAGGGCTGCAGAAACAGAGGCTGGGGGACAGGGAAGTGAGGAACAGCTCCTACGGCAGGTTGAAGACCATGCCTGGAGCTGCTAGGGAAGAGGGCAAAGCAGGGAGAATGTGCTTGTAAACATAAGTAGTGTTGCAAATTCTCACTTTTCATGCCATCCAAGTCAGCAGATGCCAGCATCTGGGCCTCAGCCTCATCCGTGGGGACACGCTGGTATGCCGCGCTCTCCAGCGTGGTCATGCTGCCAATGCACATCCTCTCCTTCAAGTCATAGGTAACTCGTCCGCTCGCCACCTGGCCCCAGGGCTTGCGCTTCTCCCACCCACGAGACAGGCGTTCCCGAGGTCCTGGGAGGCTGTGGGAACCAAAGAGACTGATGGTAGCAAACAAGGTGAATGAGGATGGGCAATAGCCCCCTGCTCAGCCCTGACTAGCAAGTCCCTGAGAAGGAGCCAGGAGTCACTTATCCCAAAACCTAAAGATTGCCCCTTCTGCTCCTCTTCTCCTCCATCACAGAGTGGGACCAGCTGTGGTCAGTATTGGGGACCCATCTCTGAGCCAATGCCTCAATGGTTCCCCAACCTGGCCGAGCTCTGGGGCTTCCCAGCCTGCAGGGCAGCATGACAGCTCAACTTAGCTGAAAGGAAGGGTACTCCAGGTGTGCAGCCCAGTGCCCCCAAATCCACACCATGGGAATCCCATAGACTCAAGGAGGTAGCAGGAGTCACAGGGAGTGACTGACCCACTGGATAACAAACATATAGCAACTGTGCTGTTCACAGTTGCTCTCCCTCGGGGCCCCATGTCTCCTCTGGCTCAGCAGGTAACTTCAGGCTGGGCACAGCCACTACCCTTGGGGACAGGGACTGTGCAGTGACCCCAATCCAGGGACAGTGGCAAGCAGCTCGGCACCGTTCACCTACCTGTGGAGGGAGGCAGGGCCCTTGTCCTGCAGCAGATCAGTGAAGCACGGCACAGGGGACAGGATGCCACACTCCTCCTCTACGTGAAACTGCGCAGGGGCCACAGTGCTGACAGACTCCTCCTCATCGCTGCCAATGGTGAACTGCAGAGACAACAGTCCTGACACCAAGAGCCTGGGCAGGCAGCATTCACCCCAATCCCTGGCACAGAGATCCCCCCCATGTCCCCACCTTCTAGAATGGGCGACACTGACTTCTCCCACTTGCCCCATACCATGGGACTGGCCATATTAAGCCCTCCCACATCCTATACATCCTCAGAACAGACACACTGATCTTTCCCCATCTATCTTACACCCTCAAAATGGTGATGCACACCTTCCCCAGCATCCATCTTAAGCAGTGTCTCATCTACCACTGTCCTCCAGTGCTCATCTCTGCTACGAAGGGACAAAACCACTCTTCCCACAGTATTGCACAGCTACAATCTCTTCCCCCTGAGCAGCACACTTCTCCGACCATGTACCCTGGCACCCTCTAGGCATCAACCCTGTCTCTACTTCCCCCACCTCTGAGCCCCATCCAGGTAGGAATGCCCTAGCCTTGCCTTTGGTTTGCTTGAGGGCTCCAGCTTAGGGGATGTGTCCTTCCTACGAGCTTCACCCTCAGACTCTGCAGAGATCTCTTTCTCCTGGGCCTCTTCTGCCTCAGATTCTCCTTCTTCCTCTTCTTCCTCTTCTTCCTCCTCTTCTCCCCCCTCCTCGTCCTCTTCCTGGATGGTGGGGGTGACTTCTGAAGGGGGTACTGAGGTTTTCTTCTTTTTTCTCCTCTTTTTTTTTCTCCTGCTGGTGCGGGGGGGCCTCTTTTGGAACTTGAGGGCAGAAGGGAGGTGAGTGGAAAGGGGATGATGGATGTGGTGCGAGGTTTGGCGGTGGACTGAGAGAGAAAAAGAGAGTCAGGGGCAGGAAGAGGCTGGGAGGAACCTGCCAGGCGCCCCTCCAGGAAACAGCATGGTCTGGAGATCAAGGGCCAGGAAGGGCAAGGAGAGCCACCAGCCCGCAGGGACATAGCAAAGCTCTTCCAGTGATGTGGCAGGCTATGACCAGCCTGGGGTGGCTGGGAAGGCAGCTCTTGTGCAGTGCCAAACCACCCCAACGCAGCTCTACTGCCCTGGGGAAGGCAGGACCCCTCTCCCAGTGTTGACAAAAGCCATTTGCATGGCTATGCAGAGCTGCAGTGACCTGCCAGAGACACCATGCCCTTCCCAAACATGTTTCTTACATTCTCAAACAAGCATGATTTAGGCCCTTTACAAACATTCTAGAGAGATGGCTTAGAGCTGGACTTAGTTTATGGTTGCACTCAATGAGCCTAAACATCTTTTCCAACCTAAATGATTCTGTAATTTCTCTCCTGCATAGAGTTCTTTCAGTTAAATAGATGGACTTCATTTATCCCCCAGGCTTTGACAGCATGTCCCTCCTGCATACCCACAGGAACCACAGACCAAACCTTTCAGTGCAGATGCAACCTAAGTCCACTCTCAGGTACCTTGAGGGCTTCTGTCTACCAGGCTCTGAAATGCAGGTTCAATTAGGTGGCTGTCTTTTAAAAACCAGGGTAAAAAACAGGGCAGAAAGATTCTTCTTTACACTAATCTACAAGGAGAAATTCATACAGGCTTGACCTGAGTGTCATGGGAATTACAGAGTGAGAAGAAATTAATGGCATCTCTGAGCCTTCACTCAAAACCAACGATAATGCAGCAGGCAGGGAACAGGGTAAGCTCAGCATCTCCCTGTGTGAGAGAGGAAAGCCATTTCTGCCAGGTCTATCTGAAGGCACAAAGGCTCCCATAGTGTCTGCAGGATGCACAGATGCTGGAGCTGCACCCGGAGCAGCTGAAAACATGGGGGGCACCAGCCACTTGGCAAGAGGGTGTTCCTCAGTGGCTCTTCCTGAGGAATTGTTTCCAGTCTGTTTTGACTTGGCTCCTTCCCCGCTTTCCTGTGACATGGCAGCAGAATCTGTTTATAGTGAAAACTACCTTCAAAGGACATTTTCAATGGAAGCTGTAACCTTCTCCCTGGGAGAGCCAGGCAGGTTCATTGTTCTGCTGTCATGTTTCCTTTCCTTTGGTTTCTCAAGTCTTTTCTCCCTTGCTTCCCCCCTTGGGAACAGCAGG